>NC_039368.1:46051353-46351950 GCF_003573695.1 Papaver somniferum
GATATGGGAATAATTTCCCTTTTTCTTTCATGCACGCTTTTGCTGGTGTCATATATTCCTTTTTTTTATCTCTTTCACGCACTGGAAGTGTCCCGATTCCTCAAAACACGTACAGGGAACATCCAAGACTCACAACAACTCGTGATATCCCATTGGAAAAAAACTCGTGTCCCTTGTTTTTCCTCAATCGGTTTATCCAGACCAACTGGGTCAAACAAATCACCCATATCGTCCCTGTTTATGCTTAACAGGCCCGTTGCAAACAAATTCATCGATTGAACCTCATTAACTCTCGGCCAAAATTCGAACTCAACTCTGCCAGTGGTTGTAACAATTTTTCCCGATCAAACAGCCAATTCTAGACAAATTAAAATCCATTACAAACCCTGTTTATCCCAGATTAACAATCCCAATCAATATCAGACATTTAGTCTCCCTAAAACATCTTCAATTTCCAAACCCTAATTCTGCCTGTTTGAAGAATACTTTTCCCGCCAAAACGCAAATTCAAATTGTTGAAGATGGAGTCCCTTTAGCAGTTGGGGGTACATTTAGAAATTTCTTGTGGTGCGAATAGAAATTTTATAGGGTACAAAGAGTAATTTGGGATGTATATAGTGAAAAACTCCTGAGTGCCTTTATCAACTCTTCTGGGACATTTCTGGGGGTGCCCTTATCCAAAGTTTGGGTGCCTTAAGTACTTTTCTGGGGTCCAAATACTACTTTCGAGCCGATTTCTCCATAAGAACTTATTTCTTTGAAAAGACTTAAAACAAGTTTATTAGCAATAAAATGAGTCCTAACTAATGTAATTATGGGTGAAAAGCGTCGCACTTACGGGCATATCAAATTCCCCCACACTTACATTTTTCTAGTCCTCGAGCAAAACAAAGAAAATAAATATCCGCTAAACAGCTGGATAAAGAACTGTATGCTAAATAGCGAGACGACTCCACTAACCAGTGGATAGAGATGTCTGCTAAACAGCTAGACGGATCCACTAAACAGTAAATAGAGATGTCTGATAAACAACAAGACAGAAAGACCCGCTCAACAGCTGGTCAAGCCGTTCAATTTTTTTTTAAAGACCTGCTCAACAGCTGCTGGTCATAAAATGCAAGAAAACGATCACAATTTTTTTTTTTATGGAATTAGCATGTAAGAAAATGCTCATGCCCCACGGTAGACCCGCTCAACAAATGGTCATAAAATGTAATAGACTCGATCAATAGCTGGTCATAATATGCACAGTAAAATAACATGAGACATCAGTAAAGTGGTCGGAAAGATAATACCTGAGTGAAGCGTAGAAATGCTTCCATGGGGAACAAGAAAGAAAATAAAAAAATAAAATTCCACTAATCTAAAATAAGAGGAGGGTCCTCTAGAGGAACCTTAATATCACCATGTATGAGTTGCCTCTCATAAAGCGCTAAGTTTAGTGTCTTTAGACAGACTTCGGTAGGATTAGTCACCACAGAAAATCATCAAGTAGTAGACGGAACATATGTGGGTCATCAAAACCAAATAAAGCTACCACCAAAAGAAGAAAACTGAAGCAGACCAAGAAAGTGAACCAACCAAATACACCCCTATCAGGTTCTCTATTTAAGACAGCTATATCTAGTTGTGGTTCGGGTTCAGGCTATATGAAAGGGTCTTGTTTGTACTCTTATTATTCTACACCAAAATTGGGATAACTTAGGCCTAAAAAGTTCCTCATAATAAACTAAGTATAGTTCATTGGGCCAAATATGCTTCTTTTATAACCCAAATATGGTTAACTAGGCCTCACAAATACACCATACATAGAAGCCCATTCACATGGGTCCTTCCCAAGCAAAGTGGAGAGCCCAAATCACCATTTCTACATCAGCTCGCCATATAAGCAACGGGCGCCACGGCAGCACCGCCATATCAGCAAGATGGACGAACCAGGATGTGTCACGTCAGCAAGGCGTCACGTCAGCAAAATGGACGAATCAGGAGATGCCACGTCAGCAAGAAGGACGAACCATGGCGTGACACGTCAGCAAGCCGGACGAACCATGCGTGACACGTCAGCAAGGCACTGCGTCAGCAGGTTGAACGGTCCAGAGTGTGCCACGTCAGCAGTACCTGACACGTCGGCGTTGCCCAGTCAAAAGGCACCTCCAACCCAAAGCTTCCACATGTCCAAATCTGCACAGTCACTGCCCGACACAACACAACGTAAGCATGACGTCAGCATCAGTGACGTTAGGTGACATCAGCAAGAGAAGCTACAGCTGTGACGTCAGCGTGACGTCAACGACAGAACCAACACACATGATGTCAGCGTGACATCAGCATAAGTGACGTCAGCGTGACGTCGCTTCATCTTCTCAGACAACGTTAACCACCGTCGTCGGTGTGGTAGCAGATGGACGGCAGCCATGCCAGGCGGCAGCGGCAGACGACGGTGACAGGTGGCGACGGCGGCCAAACCGGCGGCTGACAGTGATTCGATGCACTGCGTCATAACTTAATACTGTGCTCCCTATTCAGTGCATCGCGGTGTAACATAATTCCCTAGCCCCCGGATATTTGCGCCCCAGTTCTTTTACTCTAACGATGTTTACACCCCGTCTGCTTACACCAACCTCTCTTACACCTTGGGTTATCCACACCCCATTGTATGGGCTTTGCCTTTGTTTCTCATTTGTTTGGGTATGCTTTTCTTCTTGGGCCTGACATTTCAACACTTACTTGATTGGGCTAACTCTTTGCACCCTCTTGCCTAGCTAATTCCTTAACCCTAATGGAAGTCTCTGGAATGTTCTAGGAGGCACGCAGGGAATGTCAATGCCAGAGCCATGCAACCATGCAGTCATGCAGACCTGCAGGAGAATTATAGCAGAGAGGCATGCAGGGACAGTTATGATAGGAGGCATGCAGGGACAGTTATGGCCATCCATACCAATCTCGAAATTAGAGAAATAAAACGGAAATTCCCAATCATATAAATGGACATTTTACAACCCAAGTGAGGTATGCAATCTTACACATAAAATTATCTGTGAACAATCATGATCTGACTTTAGCATCGGAGGGTTTTTTTCAGGTACCCCCCCCCCCCCCATTACTCAATTCAATTGGAGAATAAACAACGGTTCGATCTTTAACAAATCATCATCAAAATTGTGTTTGGGGTAGAATAAATTTTACCATACAAACATTGGTGCCGACCAAGGTTTTCGAGAAAAGATAATCGTGTTTTACCAGATCGAGTTATGGCAATAATCAGACATATTGCACGAAGAGATGATTCTGACAGCGATTCCCAACAACACAGGAGAGATGAAGCTGAAAGGCAAGAAATTAAGGTTCATTCATCCCCAGCAGTACCCACTGGAAAAAGACAGGTTCGAGATCATGATCATAACATATCCCAGGATCATGGACGAGATCGAGATCGTTTCCGTGACAAAACTCCAGATCTGAATCGGATAAGGGAAAAACAAGGAGTGATCGGTGGCGAATGAATGGATGTTGATGGGGTAAACCTGCAAGTTCGAGGAAACAGAGGGCATGCATTCGGTAGACCGTCTAGGAGGAATGGTGATCAACGTGACCTGCGAGGTGGGCGCACCGCTACTCATAGTACAGAGGAAGAACTGTTGCGCAATCAGCTGAACGAGTTAGAGAAGGAGAAAGCTCTCCTGAGATTGGACCGGGAGAACCAGTCTCGACCTCGGACTGGTAATCTGAACAAGCAGAGGGGTCGTTCTATATGGAAGAGGCTTGGAAATCAAATTAGCCCACAAGCTGCAGACCAAAACAGAGAGGTGGTCGATCTTGATCAACCACAAAAAAAACTGTTGGTCACTGGAGACTTACCTAAACGAAGTCGTGTACAACCTCGGCGAGCCGGAACCCGACCAGCCGCAACTCAGCAGAGTGCGGCCAGAATTACCAATCATTCAAAACATCTCAGGAATGACGAAGACGGGGTTCGAGATCGGCACGATGAGAGAGAATTTTCGCATGATTTCTATGCTCATTCGGAGCAAGGCAGAGCTAGAAGAGAGCCTACTGGACCCGAGAGAAAAAGAATGAGATCTAAAGCTCATATTCCAGAAGACCGAGATTATGAGCAGGAAGACAGTTCCTCAGATGGCGACGTGAGCGCAATAACAGAAGCTCGCCTTTGCAAGATGATCGAGAAAGTAATGTCGAAAAAGCAGTCCAGAGAAGAAAAGGTAGACCGGTTGCATCAGTATGCAGGAGCCCCTTTCAAGCTGAATATCAGAGAATTCCGGCTGCCAATGAATTTTTTAGTTCTAAAGCTGCCAGAATTCGATGAGAAAACAGATGATCCAGATCAACATGTTTTACACTATGAAACTACCATGATTCTGTGGAAGCACAGTGATGAGTTGATGTGCAAAAAGTTTCCACAGTCACTGGATGGAGGAGCAATAAAGTGGTTCAATAAACTCCATGCACAGTCGATCGGTACTTACCATGAATTGGTTGAAGAATTCTGCTCCCACTACAAGTACAACAGATGTGATCGGAAGGGATGCCACGATTTGTTCCTTCTAGGAATTCAGAAGGAGGAAAGCATCAAGCAGTTTACTCGACGCTTCAAGCAAGAGTTAGCAGATGTAGATGGTGCCAATGATCAAATCGTCATCGAAGCTTACAAGCAGGCATACCATTACGATCAAATAGGTGTGTACGGTTCCTTGGTCAAGAGACCACCAAAGACTTTGGAAGGACAGTATGATCGAGTGGAGGATGATTCCAAAGCTCGAGAAATGAGACATGTTAACAGATCGTCCAACCATCCAAATGATGGGAGGAAAGACAAGTCGAAGAACCGTTCAAGCAGCTAGCACAATGATCAAGGTGAAGAGCGAGAGAATAACCAAGGTGAACGAATGGAAACTGGATTCCAGAAATATCATGATATGAAGCTGACACCATTGAACATACATCTTGCAGAGTTGTATGAGAAAATTAGAAAGGATTTGAGCCCTCCTCGTCCTTTGCCAGCAGAGACACGTGATAAACGTGATAGGAGCAAATACTGCAAGTTCCATAAAGACCATGGTCACAAGACCGAAAATTGCCGCGATCTACGGATCGAGGTCCAGCGAATGATCGACGCTGGAAATCTACAAGAGTACGTGAAAAAGGATTTTGGGAAAAGTCCTGGAAATTTTGGCACAACACACGTGATTAACGCACATGTGATAAATGTCAGTCACGCCAGGATCCATTCAATGACCAGGCGGGCATCGGAAGATGAAACCAGGAGGAAGCTCATGCAGTTAAAATAATGGTACTTGACAAATCATATCGATTTTGTCAGTGGAAATGGAGCAGAAATTCGGGAGCTTGGGTGCACAAAGATCCAGTTCTCTGAAGCAGACATGATAGGTGTATATGCTCCACACAATGATGTTATCGTTATAAATGCTTGGATTGGCATGTTTCGTGTACACCGAATTCTAGTGGATACAGGAAGCTCAGTAAGCGTGATGTTTTTAGGAGCTTATTCCTCTATGAATCTGCCACACGACTTGATCGAGGAGGATGAAAATCCAATTATTGGTTTCAGCGGCGAAGTTACAAAAGCGATTGGAAAAGTGAAGATTCCTATAACAGTGGCTGACAAGTCTATTCTAGGAAATTTCCTATTGTTTGACTGTAGAGATCCCTACAACGCGATTGTAGGACGATACTGGCTGCATGAGATCGGTGCAGTCACATCCTCGTATCATCAATGTTTGAAGTTTCTTGCACCTGAAGGAGTCGTAAAAGTTAGAAGTGACCAGATGGCCTCCCACAAGTGTCATGAGAGTGCTATGGACGAGTACAAGAAGTCAGAAGTTAGCGGGAACCAAATCATGCGAGTCGAGCAGAAATAACAATTACAAAACCCTCTCCCTCCAGAATCATATATGGGAGAGGACGCAGCTGAACCCCCAACAGTTGAGAAACTGATCGAGGTCCAGATTGGAGATGAGGAGCACAAAACAACGTTCGTAGGGGCAGACCTGCCTCCACATAAACGTGATGGTTTTATTACATTGCTAAGGGAAAACGCCGACATTTTCACATGGAGTTTTGCTGAGATGCCTGGGATAGATCCGAATGTAACCTGCCACAGGCTAAATATCGATGAGAAGTTCCATCTGGTTCGTAGGAAAATCGGGAATATGGCCAAAAGCAAAAAAGATGGAGTTACTGCAGAAATCGAAAAACTGTTTGAAGCAGGCTTTATCCGACCAGTGTAGTATCCTCGCTGGCTGTCAAATGTCGTACCCATTCCAAAGAAGAATGGTAAAATTCGTGTCTGTGTCGATTTTACTGATTTGAATAAAGCATGTCCGAGTGATCCATACTCGCTGCCACAGATAAGAGATTTGGTGGATGCAACCTCAGGGTATGGGAGACTGTCATTTATGGATGATTTCTCAGGGTATAACCAAATACCTTTGTTCTAGGAAGATCAAGAGCATACTGCGTTTGTGACTGACAGAGGAGTTTATTGTTATACTATAATGGCGTTCGGGCTAAAGAACGCAGGGGAAACCTACCAGCATTTGGTAGACCATATGTTCAAAGATATGATTGGGAAGACGATGGAAGTATATATCGACGATATGGTAGTGAAATCTGAGCAAAAGGAGTCATATTTACTTGATCTACAGAAGACGTTTGATATATTGAGGCAATATCGAATGAAGCTCAATCCAGCAAAATGTTCGTTCGGGCTATCCTCGGGAAAGTTCCTTGGATACTTGATGATGCACAGAGGAATCTAGGAAAATCCTAAGCAAATCAGATCCATCAGAGAAATACCATCCCCAAGAACGAAGAAAGGGGTCCAGAAGCTAGCAAGACGATTAGCATCTTTGAATCGTTTCATTTCACGCTCGTCGGATCGATTCAAACCATTCTTTGATGTTTTGAAGAAACCGGTGAACTTTGGATGGACGGATGAGTACGAGAAAGCTTTCAATGAGATCAAACAGTATTTGTCAACCCCCCCCCCCAGTTTTGGTGAGTCCAAAAACTGGACAACCTATCGGAGTTTATCTGGCCGCAACGGAGAACGCTGCAAGTGCAGTACTGTTTGTTACAGATCCACATGAAAAGCATGTTTACTTCGTCAGTAAATCTTTGACGGGGGCGGAAACACGGTACAAGAAATTGATAAGATAGCACTTGCACTGTTACATACATCCCGTCGCCTCAAGCCTTATTTCCAAAGGAGGCATATCATAGTCTACTCGGAATACCCGCTGAACAGAATCCTGGAACATTCTGATGATTCCAGCAGACTAGCCATATGGTTAAATTTTCTGGGGGCGTATGAAATCAAGTAAGAAACCAGAACTGTAGAAAAGGGACACGCCATGGCTGCACTACTAGCATATTTTCCTGTAGATGATATAGAAACGGTTGCTGGTGAAGAAGAGGAGCTGTTTAAACCCACAGAGTCAGTCACTGATCAGACTGGGGGCGAGTCATCAGTGGAGGTTGATATACCTGAACCATTATGGACAGTATTTACTGATGGGTCATCAAATATTGGTGGAGCTGGAGTTGGATGTGTCATCCTTACTTCCGAAGGTTCGAGGATCGAGAAAGCAACCAGGTTGGGTTTTCAAGCATCAAACAATAAAGCCGAATATGAAGCTGCAAGTCAAACAGTTAAATGCGAAGAAACTGGTAGCTGATTTCATGCTAGTAGTTAACCAGTTTCTGGGAACCTATAGAGCCAAGAAAGAGAGGATGGCCCTATATTTGGATCATATGAGAGAGCTGGCAGATGAGTTCGAAAAATTCTCCATCGGGCAGCGTCCGCGGTTGGAAAACAGGCACGCAGATGCTTTAGCATACCTTTCTTCCATAGTTGAAACTGATACCACCCGTTTCGTTGTAGTAGATTTCCAAGAGTTACCTAGCATCTCCGACAACCACTTTGTTCTGGCTCTCGAACATGCTAGTGGAAGCGAGAGGACAATAACATCAGCACAGGGAGATACCGAGAACGTTGACAGCAATATGGATGTTGACAGTCCAGTGATAGATGTTGACAATCCTGTTGAAAACACTTCAGACGTCGTCACCCTTATGTTCGGTATTTGACAACCAGTGAACTCCCAGAAGATGAGCATATCGCTTCGAAAGTGAAAAATAATGCTTAGATATATTCAATGATCGAGGGACAGCTGTTCCGCAAACCTGTAGCTTTGGAGCCACTTTTGCGATGCATATCAGCAGAAGAAGGGCAGTAGATATTGGCGGAGGCTTATGAAGGAATATGTGGCGGCCATTCTGGAGGGCGCAGTCTCGTGCACATGATACTTACCCAGGGGTATTTTTGGTCGTATATATAGAAAGATGCTAAAGAATATGCGCAGAAATGTGTGCCATGCCAAGAGCACGCTTCGATTCCTAAAAGGCCCGCCAACGAATTGCATCCAGTTTTTAGTCCCCGACCATTCTCTATGTGGGGGCTAGATATCGTCGGACCACTTCCCAAATCTCCTGAAGGCGTTAGATTCGTACTAGCCGCTACTAATTATCTCACCAAATGGGTCGAAGCAGTGGCACTGGTACACGTTACCAGACATGATGTGAAAAGGTTCATATGGGAGAATATCGTCTGCAGATTCGGAATCCCAGGCGCGATTATATCAGACAATGGGAAGCAGTTCGATTCTGGCGTGATCAAAGACTTTTGAAAAAACCTGAATATTCGCCACAATTTCTTATCTCCTTATTATGCTCAGAGCAACGGGCAGGCAGAAGCAACCAATCGTGTAATTATGGATAATCTAAAGAAAAGGCTGGAGAAAGCAAAGGGAAAATGGAAAGAAGAATTCCTCGGAGTCTTATGGTCCTATCGAACAACCCCAAAAAGGATCCACTGGATTTTCACCATTTACACTGGATTATAGGACAGAGGCATTCATACTCACCGAGGTACATCGCAAGACTACCAAAAATCGTGCTATCAAATCTTGGAAAAATGACAGCATACTGGCTTTGGATAAAGATTTGATGGAAGAACAAAGAGAAACATCCTTACAACATTTGGTCCGATACCAGCAGGCAATCAAGCTGAGATATGATCATAAATTCAGAGAACGATCATTCAAACCAGGGGAATATGTCTTGAAAAAAACCGTGCATCCACACTGGAACCAAACTGTGGAAAGCTCTGAGCAAACTGGGAAGGTCCATACATAGTGGACAGGCCAGCATCCCGCGGCTCCTACTACTTAAGGAACCTCGATGGAACTAAAGATTCAAAACCATGGAATCCATGGAATTCGTTCCACTTGAAGAAGTTTTACCATTAGGAGTAGTTTCAAATCCTGTTGTGCTGCACTCTTTTTCCTTTATGATGGTTTTATCCCACTGGGTTTTCCACACAAAGGTTTTAACGAGGCAGTTATTGTCGAAGCAGTAGGTATTTATCTAGTTATTTCCATTCAGAAATTTAATTCAACATTATTTTGATATTCCACACTTTATCAAAATTGTTCGTGTTTAATTATAAGCTGTTGCGGATGATCAAATCCGCAGTCAGTCCTAAATGGCAAAACAGTACAGTTCAAGTCTACTGTCAGAAACATCTCTGACACCTCGCAGATAGGGTGAGAGCACAGTTCGAGCATTTTTACCCTATCCCAACTTTATCCCCATCGTATGGGACAACAGAAAATGTGGCGAACATTTTCACCTATCCAGGCATATGGAAATGTACACATATCAACTCTGCAAGCATCTTGAATAGCAGGATTGTCCCCCTGCATGAATTCAAGATAGCAGAAAAACTCAATTTCTCATTTCATGCGCGAGCGAAGTGCAGTAAGGAAGTGCACCCTTGCACGAGCACGAGAAGCATGACACAAAACATACTGGGGACGACTTATATGTCACCTCAACCATTGGGGGGAGATATATATATATAACACTCCAGCGCAATCATTACATCCCTGGGGGCGAGTTATGTAACACTCCAGAAAAATGAAAATTCATAGGGGAACCCGAACTTCTTAACCCATAACAAGTTATAGATTAAGAGGGGACGATGTTTGTACCCTTATTATTCTACACCAAAATTGGGCTAACTTAGGCCTAAAAAGTTCCTCATAATAAGCTAAGTATAGTTCATTGGGCCAAATATGCTTCTCTTATAACCCAAATGTGGCTAACTAGGCCTCACAAATACACCATACATAGAAGCCCATTCACATGGGTCCTTGTCAAGCAAAGTGGAGATCCCAAATCACCATTTCCACATCAACAACGGGCTCCACGTCAGTACCGCCACGTCAGCAAGATGGACGAACCAAGATGTGCCACGTCATCAAGGCGCCACGTCTGAAAAATGGACGAATCAGGAGATGCCGCGTTATCAAGACGGGAGAACCATGGCGTGACACATCAGCAAGATGCCACGTCAGCAAGAAGGATGAACCATGGCGTGACATGTCAGTAAGGCGCCACGTCAGCAGGTTGAACGGTCCAGGGTGTGCCACGTCAGTGTTGCTCAGTCAAAAGGAACCTCCAACCCAAATCTGCACAGTCACTGCCCGATATCAGCACAACGTAAGCATGACGTCAGCATCGGTGACGTTAGGTGACATCAGCAAGAGAAGCTATAGTTGTGACGTCAGCGTGATGTCCATGACAGAATCAACACATATGATGTCAGCGTGATATCAGCAAAAGTGATGTCAGCGTGACGTCACTTCATCTTCTCAGACAGCGTTAACCACCGTCGCCAGTGTAGTAGCAAGTGCCGGCGGCCATGCCCGGCGACGGCGGCAGACGGCAGTGACAGATGGCGATGGTGGCCAAACCGGCGGCTCACAGTGATTCGATGCACTGCGTCATAACTTAATTCCATGCTCCCTATTCAGCGCATCGCGGTGTAACATAATCCCGTAGCCCCCATATATTTGCGCCCCAGTTCTTTTACTCTAACGATGTTTACACCCCGTCTGCTTACACCCACCTCTCTTACACCTTGGGTTATCCACACCCCACTGTATGGGCTTTGCCTTTGTTTCCCATTTGTTTGGGCATGTTTTTCTTCTTGGGCCTGACATTTCAACACTTACTTGATTGGGCTAACTCTTTGCGCCCTCTTGCCTAGCTAATTCCTTAACCCTAATGGAAGTCTCTGGAATGTTCTAGGAGGCATGCAGGGAATGTCAATGCCAGAGCCATATATACATGCAGGAGAATTATAGCAGGGAGGCATGCAGGGATAGTTATGCTAGGAGGCATGCAGGGACGGTTATGGCCATTCATACCAATCTCGAAATTAGAGAAATGAAACGGAAATTTCCAATCATATAAATGGAAGTTTTACAACCCAAGTGAGGTATGAAATCTTACACATAAAATTATCTGTGAAAAATCCTAATCTGACTTTAGCATCGGAGGGTTTTTTGTAGGCACCCCATCCCCCACCCCCCACCCCCCAACCCCAATTGCTCAATTCAATTGGAGAATAAACAGCGGATCGATCTTCAACAAATCATCATCAAAATTTTGTTTGGGGTAAAAGAAATTTTACCATACAAACAGGTCTATATAAAATACTTTCATGGGATGGGTTTTCTCATAGGCAGGATCCGGAGGATCAGGTTATAGAGTCTGGAAAAACTCAAATAAAAACTTAGAAGCACATAATAATAACCTGAATAATTGTGGATCCTCAAAGTTAATTAGATTTGACTTACACAGTTGACCACAATGCAGGTGGTGATCATTCTTAATAAAATGTGTCAACGATTCTAATTCCCTAAAATAATTAGGTTTAGTTCTAAAAGCTATATAATCACACATTTCAAATTCAGATACTCCCATATTTGGTAAATAAAATCTTGGTGGGACAACAAAGTGAATAATGGTATCATGGACCGGATTAACCACATCAACTAGAGGATGGGTTTTTTCAACTGAGTTTCTTTTTGGACATAACTAGGTTTGGTAAAACATGCATGAAGATAGTCTCTTAAGATGGTAGAGGCACAAACGTCAAGTCCCAAATTAGGGACCATTGTAAGAGTTAAAGGTAAACCATGGGGAGAATGATATTTACCCCCAAACTTAGAATTGTCAATATCCTTGGATTAACTAGTCACAATTTCTTTAGTTTCTAAATTATCAGATTTAGGAAATTGGTCTTTTATTTCTTCTAAGTTGTAATCATGTGGTTCTACATTTCTATAATCCTTAGCAGGGACTATTATTTCCAAATCGCTAGACTTTAAAACATTAGTCTCATGATAAACTCTTTCCTCTAAGCCATCCTCGTCTTCATAATCACAATGATATACTACACCGTCTAAACCAATAGTATCTCTAAGCAAATCCTTTCCCACTTGAATAGGTGAATAATCAACAATATTATTAGGATATGAACTAGAAACAACATTATCATCATAGAGCTCAATTGGTGTAACAATTTCCTAGTCACTATGACTATATACTTCAAATTATTTATCGACACTATCCTCATCATCATAACAATACGAAGATGGTTGAACCTTGTCTAAACATATAGTGTTTTTAGATCTAACTTCATCCTCCAACTTAGGGGAATAATTATATGTGTTATCAAGGGTAATATTCGAAACACTATTTTCGAATTCAAGTTCACTATGAGCAACAATCTTACGTGCATTTTGGTCCTCATAATTTTTAAGAGTCTCATTCAGTTTAAGAGTTTCACGTACAGTATCATTGAATTTCTCAAGTAACTCTTCTAAAGAAAGACTTAAACATTCATCACTACGTGATATACCAGTCACTTGTTCAAACTGTTTGAGTGCATCTTCTAAGGAATTAGTTTTATATTCATCAGGAACCGGTGGCAATTGTTTGATTAAATCCTCTAAACATGGAGAACTCTCATTTTTTACATTATAATTTTGCTCATTCGCCCGTTCGTATGGTTGGTGGACGTGCGAAAGGTAATTGGGATCACTGTGGTATGAACCATAACCTTTAGAAGGTTGATAGTGGTCCCAAGTATTATCCACACTACGGGCATAGTACGGATATTGTCCATTTAGATACTCAGACTGATAATCGTTATATTGGTCTTCATAATACCAGTTCGACTTTTTTTTTTGGTGCACATGAAAATGCAGGGTCGACTAAAATAGGTAGGCTCAGGTTATCTACAACAAAATATACCTAAAATCAAAGACTGGTCACAGGTACAAGTCTAAGGTTTGTGGTGTTTCGGATGATAACTCCCAAAGGGTTCACCGTACTAAACCACGGGTGTTCCTAAAAATTGGTGCCAGACGATGCAACTGGTGTGTGCACGTGTATTTTTTAAAATAAAATAAAATAATACAATATGTGAAAGATGCCTTTACAAATATTGTGATGGAGAATTTGGACAAAAATTTAGATACGACATGGTGAAATATGCCTTTGCAGATATGTGTTACAAGGCTGGGGTAGTGGCACAGAAGGAAGTCTTATTAGGCTTTTCGTCCAACACTGCGGCTGCTCTCCGACCTGCAGATATCCTTGTATTCAATTGGGAGAATGGAAAAGACGTGTGCATGGATGTTACGGGCGTTTCTCCCTTCACTACTGCCAGCACTCATGTATTCACTCCGGGCCGAACTATTTCTATGGCAGTCACTCGGAAATGCAACAAATATTTTGTTATATAATTGAAATATCACAGGTTGTGCGTTAAGATCAATCGATTAGAATATCCAACCTTGGGTTGTTGATTTACATTGATTGACACTTGAACATTGGTCTTTGGTACCGTTCAAGTTACTCCTATTATTCGATCGAGCTCGCAGAGTTTTATTTGTTGATTGCGGATTGAATTAAGAGTTAGAGATATTAAACTCTTTGATATACTTTACTCTAGATTGAGTCTGACTGTCTAGTTGATTCTCTAGAAAGTATATTGGAGTAAGTCCTCTCAGATTTCCAAACGAATTGTTTGGTGTGGTTGTTAAACCCCCCGCATTTTCATCTATACGATAAAAAGAAAATAAAATCTTGGGTTTTTATACTTACCTTTTTGGTTGTGTGTTCCACTTTTCGCTTTTTATTTCAATAAAATCCTGCACACCAAAAATACAAGAAAAAATACCCAAAGAGTGAAATAGAAAAAATAATAAAAATAAATAATAAATAATTATACAAGCAAAATATTTACAAAGGAAAATCTAAAACCTAACTTAAAGGCAAGTCCGCGTCGGCGGCGCCAAAAACTGATGTAGTTTTAAAAGTGTGGTAAGAAAGGAATTCGATTCTCGGACTCTTCTTAAGATTTTATTTTAGACTATTAAAATAAAATATTTGTGAAAATTATTTTTTTGTTGACCAAGGAGAGATAGGTCTAGGGATTCGGATTCCACTACTCCTAATAATTGTAAATTCAATAATTATTTTCTCTAATATACTCTCAAACTACACAAGGTAATTTTGAACCCAATCTCATGTCTTGAAAAATTTATTGTTAATAAAATATCAATTTGACTCAAGTTGATAATCTAAGGCCTAATTTTCCTTCGCTTATAAAAGATCGACCGCCGAAGACGATCCAAAACAGTTATTATGAAGCATTTAAAGAAGAGAAAACTTTTAGACAATTAAAAGCTTAATAGGAGAGTAATAATTAAAATAAAAATAAATACTAAAAATCACATGCTGAGTTTCCTCTTCAACCCTAGAAATTTAATTAGTTGCTCATATGAAGAAGAATGGAAGAAATCTGATTATTCATAGTATTCAAAAGATGAAAATTTGCTTACAACGATTTTCGGTCGCTAAAGGTATTTAGCCACCAAAACAGCAGAGCTACTACTCATAACATTCACTACGATATTCAGTTTCAAGAACTCTTTCGCTACTGAGTTCACAACGATATGTTGTTTCTGTGGTGGAATATAAGACTATGCGACTGTTCTGATGAGCCAAATGTTCTTCGTTCTTCTCTTCAATGGCAACAACATAGAGGTTTGGTAACTCCAAATTCTCTGCTCACTAGACTCTCCTAACTATCCATCCCCTCTCTCTGGCATCCGAACAACCTTTTTATACTCGACAGGCTCAAGAAATCTTTCGTAATAACTCCCATTGATCTTCTTTCCTTATTTTCCATGATACGGGAATAATTTTCCTTTTTCTCTCATGCACGCTTCTGCCGGTGTCATATATTCCTTTTTTATTTATTTCACGCTCCTGGAAGTCTCCCAATTCCTCAAAACACGTACAGGGAACATCCAAGACTCACAACAACTCGTGATATCCCATTGAAAAAACTCGTGTCCTTTGTTTTTCCTCAATCGGTTTATCCAGACCAACTGTGTCAAACAAATCACCCACATCGTCCCTGTTTACGCTTAACATACACATTTCAAATAAATCCATCGATTGAATTTCATTAATTCTCGGCCAAAATTCGAACTCAACTCTGCCAGTGACTGTAACAATTTTTCCCGATCAAACAGCCAATTCTAAACAAACCAAAAGTCATTACGAACCCTGTTTATCCCAGATTAACAATCCCAATCAATATCAGACATTTAGTCTCCCTAAAACATCATCAATTTCCAAACCCTAATTCTGCCTGTTTGAAGAACACTTTTCCCACCAAAACGCAAATTCAAATTGTTAAAGATGAAGTGCCCTTATCTTTCTATGGAGTCCCTTTAGCAGTTGGGGGTACATTTAGCAATTCCTGGCGGTGCGAATAGTAATTTTATGGGGTACAAAGAGTAATTTGGGCTGTATATAGTGAAACAATCCTGAGTGTCGTTATCAACTCTTCTGGGACATTTATGGGGGTGCCCTTATCCAAAGTTTGGGTGCCTTTAATACTTTTATGGGATCCAAATACCACTTTTCAAGCCGATTTCTCCATAATAACTTATTTCCTAGAAAAGACTTAAAACAAGTTTATTAGCAATAAAATGAGTCCCAACTAATGTAATTATGGGTGAAAAAGCGTCGCACTTACGTGCTTATCAATTATGTTAGAGCATAGCCCGGTTGAATCCACCAAGCTTTGGTATGTCAAGTTTGGTTGTCATATTTTAGTATAAAAACTCATCTAGAGTCCTTGATTAAATACTAGAGTCAATTTCGTTTATGTTAGACTAGAAAGTCTAGGAATGTTGAGACATACAAGTATTACTTCGAAGACCTGAAGAATGAGAAGAAGTAATGACTACAACAAAGACATCATCCTTTCGCTCGAGGTTAGTAATACTGACTTGACTTGTGTCCATTCCAAACGTATCTTTCAAGTCGTAAAACATAACATGTGAAGTTGTATGTATATAATACTATAGTTATTATACTCGGTCGTATCATTATAATCAAAGTGTCAAGGAATTTATTAAATTACGAAGTATAACACTTATCTTTTGAACTCCGTAAATACGATATCAATATACTCAATGTATTTAGTTACTTGATTATGTGTAGGATATACGTGTGATTTCATCCTAGAAATATATGTATTTTTACATTATTTTAAGGAAGTAGATGTATGAACTTGTTTCATAATCGAAAGGGAAATCATGATTGGTCTGGTTCCTTATTGAATATCTTTTGGATGACAAATACAAGATGACAAGGTATAACCTATCTTAACTTATGTTGAGAATTGAGGTATAACCTGTCATAGACTATAATGTGTAGCATGTTGTAATCAGTTACAAGATACTTTGTGGAGAAAGGTGTAACCGGTCACAAGCTATATTGGGAAGTTATTCGTAATCGGTCACAAGCTACTTTAGGAAGCAAGGTGTACCCGATCACAAGCTAATTTGGGAAGTAAGGTATAACCGATCACAAGCTACTTTGGGAAGCATGGTATAACTGTTCATAACCTAATTTTGGAAGCATTGTATAACCTGTCACAATAACTTAAATTTTGAGTCATGGTATAACCGATCCCAAGGAGCAAAACCAAGTTTCCAATATCACATATCTCTTTATGTTTTGTGTGATCTTGGAATTAGGGTTTGGTGAGAGAAAGTTCTAGATGTAGACATTATTTGAACATGTACATAACTCTTACCATTAATTGTTCAAAGATATTCCTTGATACTCAAAGTGATCCCAAACTGAAATACTGAAAACATTTAATTATGATTTTAAAATATATATGTTTTAATTACCAGCAATTAAAGCATATCCTCTGGAAAAGGTTATTAGTTAATGTGCAAAGCTAATAACAGGAGTTTTTCAAAGAGAGATTTCGGAAATATGTTTTGGCATTTAATTGGAAATAGAAAACCGAAACTAGGTACTTTAATGAAATACCTTGAAAATATTTTCGGTTTTGGAATTTCCTTGTTGTCCAAACAATCTTGGTACATAAATACTTGAGTTGGCATTTCCTGTAAATTATCTTAAGAGTCGGGCAAACTTCATTCATGTTGTTTCTGGTGGAGCTTTCTATTCGGAGAGGAAAGTATCCTAATTAGGTGAAAATCTCTTACAACCGCTCGTTTAAAGAATTCCGTGGGATCAAAAAGCTTTACGAGTACCATTGGTGGGAAACTAGATAATTGCAGATTGATTGACCAACGGTTGTTGAAACTTTGATTGCACCTAGTTTGTTTATTCTTGAAAATCTTCTCTTCTGATATAAGATTCACTCAGACTAGATCAAACTAACGACGAGATCTTTTGAACTGTTGTTAGATCCAAAGACATCTTGTGATGATCCATTGTTAATAGACTTTGTGCGTGATTGATCACAAGAGATTCAAGTGGTGTTGTGCAGGTTTTGTAGATAAAAGAAGATTTGAAGATGAAGAAGAATTCTTATTATTTTTCATATTTTGTGGATTTAGTGCACAAACCTTGGTCGGATGGGATCCAACTAGAATCAGCTTATCTTTGATATATCTGATTGATTACTTGCATGAGATCGGCATTCTCTATATTTCTCTTTGATATCTATATTGATTGAGTTCGAATCTATACTTGACTATTTCGGTAGTTAAAGTTAGATTGATCTAACCAAACAAAAGAGTTTATTAAATTAAACGGAAGAGCCTTTGTTAACGGCTTATTTATATCTTTAGCAATATTGATTAGAGTGGTTACCAAACAGATTATTCCTTTGATGTTTGAATTACGATCCAAAAGACTTATTATTCACGTGCGTGACTCTAGAAGTCGAAGGCGCAGGTATACTGAGGGAACTAAGTAGCTAGGGGTAGTCTGCTTGGTATCAACTATATGAAGTTGGTATTAGATTTTTTATAACAACTTAATTCTGAGAGTATTCAAAACTGGACTAGGTCCCGGGGGTTTTCTGCTTTTGCGGTTTCCTCGTTAACCTCTTATTGTATCATTTACTTTTTTATTCTACAATTATGATTTTTTTTATTATAATTAAAAGTAAATTACACTTGTACGTTAACTCCGCAATACGTGATAGTGATCCTACAGAGTTTGGTTATTACCGAACCTATTATCAAGTAACACGCTTTGCTGTCGTATTGTCTCAATCTCATTGTTAGAGCATTGCTCGGTCGAACTCGCAAGTGTTTCTACCTCAAGCTTGTTTGTTAAGTTTAGTTGATCAAAATATAGTCCTGATTTCTAGTCTGATTATATCTATGTCTCGGATTAGGATAAAATGTGTAGTTGAGCTTAAGACTTCACGACATTCATTGATTGAAGACGAAGATCTACTGAGGAGAGCATGGAGGAACTTCATAAAAAAAAAGTATTATGGATAGTAAAACTTATCTATCACTCATAATTCTATTCTATTCTATCTCCTAATAAGACTAAGTCGTATAGCTACAATAGAACCTCTCTATATTAATACTCTTGGGAATTCAAAAAATTATTAATATACGGAGGTTGTTAATATACAGAGGTACACATGGAAAATACAAAATACAAAATTCAGTATGTGTTCAATGTATTTATATTTGTATTATATGATGTACATACATTTTTATGTTCCATACACAAATACATGTACGTATCTAGGAACTTGTTAGGATACTAGAGATTTTTTGATGTTTTCGACAACTATAAATAGTATTATAACGCATAGTAAAAGATAAATCATCAATGTATTTTCTTTATAATAAATCAAAATATCATACAATAATAGGAAAATAACTTATATGAATGACAAAATTCGTATAACAATATTTTTTTTTTTCAATATATTGTACTATTTATAACTGGGCCAAGTTGGGACCTTAATTTTTTATTAATATGTAGAGGTTATTAATATATGGAGGTTCTACTGTGTATAGACTTTTATATTATACACATTTGATATTTCGAGCCGAGTTTATCTCGCTTATCTATTTCTCAAATATGTGTTGGAAGCTTTTTGCTTTAGCTACGTTCATCATATTCTTGACGAGTTTAATTGGAAAAAAACTATTTTTTGGAAACTAAATAATAAGTCAAAAGATGATCATGTGGAAATTGCCTTGAAACATCTTACATGATTTGTGTGAGACAATCATTTGATGTCGACTTGGAAAGTTTCGTATTGATCATTCGATCACTTGGAAATTACTTGAAACTAATAGTTTGTGTGAGACAGATTTTGTCATCTTCTAGGGATGTTTCAATGATTGAAATGGGAGTTTAGAACAAAAACCTTTGTCTGGATACATCACAGTATGTGTACCTAGTATGCAAACTTTTTTGGTGGATTCAGGTCCGGAAACCTTGTTTGCATACCTAGTATGCGAATGGTTTTAACTGTTAAAGTCCGGGAACCTTGTTTGCAAACAAGTATGCGAACGTTTTTACCTGAGTTAGGTCTGAGGCGGTTGTTTGCATACCCGTTTACAAACGGCTGGACAAGACCAAAGTCCGGAAACTATAGTTTGCGTACATGTTTGCAAACTCAATGGTTAAAGTTCTAAAATCGGTTAAGTATGTTTTTCAAACTCATGAACAAATACATTTATGAATTAAGGAATGCAATCTTTGCAAAGCGTGGCTTAATGTTCATGAATTGGTTCTTACGAATCAATACGGCTTTGATTCAATTGGTTCATATATTTTTCTATGAGACAGTACGCAATTGAACAACTCTACGTGAAACCCAATTAGATTCATTTGATTATATTTCATGATTGATTAATCATCATAGTTGATCTAGATGTGTTATATGAATGTGGTTAAGAGAAAAGTGTTCATATGGCTAACTTCAGTTAATTGTTATTGATCCAACTCCATATACACATTTAGGTACGGTTACCCATATCTAAATGAAGGTATATTTCATTTGTGTCTAACAAGCTAAGACCATATAACGGTGGAGAGATATTTCTTTGGTTTTAAGCAGACTTAGCTTGAATCTTAAATCAGGTTTTCATCTAATGGTGAATATTGAATGCTTTGTTACTAAGTTATCTTAGCTTTGATCGAAAGCAAGCCATGATTTGAAATACTATATAAGGGAGAACTCTAACAACTAGAAAACCTAATCCCGGCACTTTTCTGTGTCCTAGTTGCGACTAGAGACGATTCTTCTTTAAACTAGATTTTTCCAAAACCAATATAGGTTAACGACTTGAACACTTCATTTGGGATTCATGAAGCCAGATCCAACTATTTTCTCTGTAGTTGTGTATTTTAATCTTACTTGTTCTATCATCTTGAGTACTATCTTCTCTAGGATTTGCTAGAGATTTACCTCCGATAGGTAAGATATAAAAAAGTAATCATAAAGCTCTTTGTCTCATTCTGTGTGATTCCGCAATAACTTCCTCTACTACCATATAGTTAAGTTATTGTGAGGTGATTCATATTTCTAGCCTGCTCTTCGGGAGTATAAGACCGGATTCTCAATTGGTTCCTGTTCACCTTGATTTATCAAAATATGGAACAAAAATTCATAGGTACTTCTCTGGGAGACAGATTTATCTATTATAATAGACTTATCCGTGGGACACAGATTTGTTTATAAGTCTTCGACTTTGGGTCGTGACAACTCTTAGTTGTGGGTGAGATCATCTAAGAGAATCAAGTGCGCAGAATCCGGCGTGGTTCTAGAGGCGCAGGGAACGCAGCGGTACCTTAATCGGTGTGAGACTTGGTTAGGGCTCAATTACATTCCAGATTGGCACTTGGATATTGGTCTTTGGTACCGTCCAAGTTATTTCTCATATCAATCGGGCTCACAGAATTCTATGTGTTCGATTACAGATTGTAATGATAAATTGAGATACAACTCTTTGATATATTTCTTGATTGAGCTCTCTTTATCAGCTGGTGCTCTCGGAATTATATTGGAGTTAGTCCATATAGATTTCCGAACAAATTATTGGGTGTGGTTGTTGTACCTCCTCTTTTTCAATTGGTATCAGATCAGGCAAACACGCTAAAGACCTCATAAGTTTGTGTTTGTATCAATCTGACTCTATGGACAGAAGTGTTATCTCTGACAAACGCATCACCTGAAATAAAATTTTTGTTTCTATGAAATATATTGAAGAGAAAGACTTGTCAATATTACATATAGATGAACATTATGTTCCTACGAAACAAACAAGTATTGATAAGTGTTACCCTGATTATCTTACTGACGAGTCTGACTCTAAAGTAGAAAGGGGATCAGCCCAAGAGAGCAATTCTAAAACTTGTTAGAATCCAGGAAGGTGAAATCAATAGGCTGTAACACAAAGTCAATATGATTATTGGTATGGTAAAGGATCGTGAATCCTAATTAAGGATTCTTCTTGAGTAAAATGTCGTAGTTTGGTCATCTCGAACCTTACTCGAGGATAAACTCAAGGAGGATGCCTTGGAAATCGAATGCCTGTTGAGTAATCTCTATATTCAATGTAAAGGTTGTTCTGTGGAGTCCACTATACCAATTGCTTCTAACTCAACTGTGTTGTTAGAAAACATAACTAAATGTAATCATGTTTCTCTGATGAAACCAGTTTCAGAAGATAAATTGCAAACCTTTCATATTACTAATGATGCGTTAACACCTTCCACTAATCAAGGAATCACCACATCTCATGGAAGGAAGAAATTTTCTAACAATGTTGTTAAGCCTACTCACTCTAATCACTCTAGTGATCAGAAAGTATGTCTCTTTTGTGATTCAAAATGACGTGTTCAACGGAAGTGTAAATTGAGGTTGAATGACAACTATTTTGGTCGACTCCAACACACCTTAGATTTAATCCTCAAAGGTGTAACTGACATTCGGATGTCTAAACCAATTGGTTTTTGTACTCACGCCGTGAATCTTTTCAGGAAATGTCAGCTCAATCTACTCGTTTAACGTATAATGTTAACACAAATCGGTCAAGAAGATTTCATAAATGTCCTCCTCAAACTAAGGTAGGGGATGACGTTCAAAATGAGAGAAAGTTACCAGAAGGTAAAGATAATAATGGAGATACGAAGGACAACCTAAATCTGATAATTGAAGGATACAAGGATCTTATCAATAGGCTGTCAAAAAACTCCAAACAAACTTCTTCTGGTAAGGATTCAAACTTAGTCTCTTACTTTGACGGTAATAAGTTTTATGATACTTTTTCACGCCAAAATTCCTCAAAAAATTAGAAGGAAAAAAAGATTAACCATGAACAATTTTCATTTGATGAGCATAAAGCTCATACTTATGTTAATTAATTACAAGGTTTAAAATCTTACTCATGAAAAATCATCTTGACTAAGATATGCTAATAATCACGTATACTTATTGGTAAAGTGTTCTCTGATTAGTTGAGTTATTTTCTTATCGTTCATAGCTAGACTATTGTCTACTAACTACTTTGTATAAGTGAAAAAGCGGGGGTCTAATAACACCACCCAATATTTCGCTTAGCAATCTGTATGTACTAACTCCGAAATACTTTCTAGAGAATCAACTATACAGTCAGAATCAATCTAGGTAAAAGTATCTCAAGGAGTTAAGATCTCTATCTTGTTTTGATTTACTCGAGCTAATAGAAATCAGCGAGTCTTCAATCAAACACAAGGAATAACTTGGATGGTACCAAATACCAATATCCAAGGATCAATCAATAGAAATCAGCGAGTCTTCAATCAAACACAAGGAATAACTTGGATGGTACCAAATACCAAATCAACAACCTAAGGTTGGATATTCTAATTGATGATCTACAACGCACAACCTGTATAATTTCAATTATAAAGATAAAAAAATATAATGCGGAAATAAAAATAACACAGACACCAGAATTTTGTTAACGAGGAAAACGCAAATGCATAAAATCCCCGGGGCCTAGTCCAGATTGAACACACACTGTATTAAGCCGCTACAGACACTAGCCTACTCCAAGCTAACTTCGTACTGGACTGTAGTTGAACCCCAATCAGTCTCTCACTGATCCAAGGTACAGTTGTACTCCCTACGCCTCTGATCCCAGCAGGATATTGCGCACTTGATTCCCTTATCTGATCTCACCCACAACTAAGAGTTGCTACGACCCAAAGTCGAAGACTTAACAATGAACAAATCTGTATCATACAGACAAGTCTATCAAAGGATAAATTTGTCTCCCACAAATAAACCCTAAAAGGTTTTGTTCCGTCTTTCGATAATAATCAAGGTGAACAGGAACCAATTGATAATCCGTTCTTATATTCCCGAAGAACAGCCTAGAGTTATCAATCACCTCAAAACAATCTTAATCGTATGGTAGCGAAAAAAGATGTTGCGGAATCACAAACAATGAGACGAAAATATTTGTGATACTTTTTATATCTTTCCTATCGGAGATATCAATCTCAAGCCAATCAATCTGATTGTACTCGTACGATATAAGATGCAAGATCAGATCACACAACTACGATAAAAGTAGTATCAGTCTGGCTTTATAATCCCAATGAAGTCTTTAAGGCGTTAACCTGGTTTTAGAAGAAGAAACCCAAAGGTTAAAGGAGAACCAACTCTAGTATGCAAACTAGTATCACATGTGAGGTGTGGGGATTAGTTTAGCACAGATACTAGAGTTCCCCTTATGTAGTCTTTCAAATCAGGGTTTGCAATTAAGTTACCTTGGTAACAAAGCAATCAATATCCACCGTTAAATGAAAACCTTATTTATATTCAAGCTAATATTTCTCAACCGTTAGATCGAAAACTTAGATTTTTACACACACTTGACAATGCACGCTTCTAAGTTTGTTAACCGTGCCCAGACGTATGCACTTGTTGGTTCAACAATAGTTAACCAAATGGGTATCTATATGAGCATTTTATATCAACCACGTTCTTCTTCACCATAACTAGTTCAAATGATTTCAAATGGAGTAGTTAGAGAGTTGTTCAACTGCAAGGAAATCTAATGTACTACACAAGACACAATTGAAGCAAAGATGATTTGATTCACTCGAATCGGTTCATGAACTTTTATAGCCACGGTTTGCAGACTGCATTCCATAGTCTTTTTAAGTTTAAGTTCGAAAATCATCTTCAGGTATATAACCTTTCTCAAGTTTGCAGACTAGGTTCGCGGACTTAAGTTACCGGGCAGAGTTTACAAACTCCAACAGAAATTCTCGGGTATGAGAACTTCGTCGGTTCGCGGACTGGGTTGGCGTACTTAGTTTCATGCAAATAGTTTGTCAACTCTAGCAGAAATTCTCGGGTTTGAGAACTTCGGCAGTTCGTGGACTGAGTTTGCGGACTTGGCTCACGTCATTCCTCCGGTTCTCTTGATCAACAAAGTTCGCAAACTTTGATTCAAGGAATGGGACTTATACATAAATGTGTTTCCACAACAATGCTTATGTCCACCATTGGTTATGTAATCTAAACTCTCATTTCAATCATTGAAACATTCTTAGAGGACGTTATATAGTTGTTACACCATTTCTCGTCAAAGCAATTTTCAAGATGATTCAAACATATCATGACTTTCGTCACATGGTAAAGATAAACTTGGTTAAAGCGAAAAGCTTACCAACTCATATTTCGAGATATAGATAGGCGAGGTATACTCGGCTCGAAATACCAAATGTGTATAATCAAAGTCTATATATATGGCATACGACTTCTTGTCTCAAAGAGTAGGAGATAGAGTAGATATACTTTTGAGTGATAGATAAGTTCAAGTATTCACATACCTTTTTGTCGAGAAGTTCCACCGGTTCCTTGAGTAGTTCTTCTACTTGTATGATGAATCGCCATGAATTCCTTGAGCTCAACTACACTTTCTATCCTAGTCCGAGACTTAGTATAATAGACTAGAAATCAAGACTTATAGTTTTGATCACTAACATCGATAAACATGCTTGAGATAGCAACGCATGCGAGTTCGACCGAGCAATGCTCTAACAATCTCCCCCTTTGTCAATTTTAGTGACAAAACTATCAATACATATGGAATACAAAAAAGATAAAGAAACTTTAGTAGATCCTATTCCACATGTATAATCTTCAACATTCCTCGAAATATTCGTCACTTCCAAGTACTCCAATGATCCCGAAGGTTGTAAATTTAGCATCACCGCTATTGAAGATCCGTAGTTATAACAATGAGAAAACATAGTTCTCGATCATTGTTATACAGTGTCATAGTATTATTACACGACGTCAAAGTTTAATTGTAGCATAACTTCAACAATAATACTATGGTGATATGTATGGCTCCCCCTTAGTCAATACTCCTTCTCACATGGAAACCACTCCCCCTTTTTGTCAATAAAATTGGCAAAGGTACAAGAACGGGATCATAATGAAATTTTCGAGAGAGACATTTCATGACAAAAGGAAAAAAATACATACCAACTAATTTAGATGCAATCATGAAGCCAGAGCTAATTGCATTCATCAAGGAGTTTAAAGATACAAGATAACCCTTCTAAAATTCCACAGCCTCACACCCCTCGAGATATGACCATTAAGCACAAGTTTAGAAGAACTTTCCCCCATTTGATGTCATTCCCGAAAGAACAACAAGAGTGACCTTAGTTTCAAAAGAAAATAAGGATTTTTATTGGACACCAAAAACCATAAGAATGATGTTCTATATCCAAAAACTCAATCAAATTAATCACAAGCAAACCCATGATTAATTTAATCGGAATACGCAATCAAATTAAACAGAAAAGTTATCAATTCAATTGATTATGCTCAACATAAGAGAACTTACGGAGACACGAAAATACTCAACTAGATTAATTACAAGAGAACCCCTAATTAATCTAATCCGAATACACAACCAAACTAATCACAAAAGTAATCAATTTAATTGTCATTTATTTTGCTCGACATATGAAAACTTACGGAGCAATAACTAAATAACCAAACAAGATGATTAATTTAGTTCAATATGCTCGACATAACATATCTCACGGAACAACAACTAAGCTAAAAAATCAACTTGGTTATATAGTGCTCAACATAAGATATATTACGGAACCTCACAGTAATATATAAAATATGGATCAATGATGATCAATACTGTGGAATACACAAGGATTCATTCTATTTTCCACCACTATTTGCATGACGATATTAATAGACATAATCCTTGAAAACAAAAGATTTTAACCTATCTTCCATCAAATATTTGACAATATATAGGCTTAACTTTTGTATTTGTCAAAAGTCCATTCATTCTTTTATCAATACGTGAATACCGATCACGAACGACTTTACTTTTGACAAAGTATGGGACAAACATAGTTCACGGACTTAAACACAAATATCCCATAAAAAGTTGCAATATAAAAAATCATAAAGATTAATACTGCAAAACATCATCCTCCAAATAGTTTTAGAATTTAAACCAGTAAACCTAAAAAGAACAAGAGGATGAAAAATGATAGCTATGTGTAGTCACAAACATTGTTATTCAAAGCACTAGTTATTCTTCCAACTAAATCAAAAAGAATACATACTAGGCAACATGAAGCTTTCCCAAGGCCTCTTCAGAGAATTCCTTCTCGTTGTTGAAAAAACCATTGATAATAGAATCATTCAATTCTTCCAAATCTTTGGAAATAACTTTCAACTTACTAAGTTCTCTTTTCAGTTTACAAACGGTGTTCGTTGTTAGAGACAACATCCGTTCATAGTGAATTAGCTCTTACAAAGACGAAGCGATTTGAGATTTTAAATCGTTTCTTTTGCTGATGAATTCTTTTACCAGGTTCCTGAAGTTAACATCACTTTGATAAAAGGACAAGAACCAGTTTGAGGAAGGACCTTTACCATTAATTGCAACCTTCACTTTCTTCACCCTTGTGGAGGAAATTCATGTACACCGACGCACGTTAGCTGATTCAACTGCATCCCTGCTTGTGCTGCCTCTAGTTACAGGAGCTATGAAACAGTATTCCTTTGGGGAATAACACAACATTTACGAATGACTAAAACCCTAGACAACAATACTTTTGTAGTTTTTAAAGATTCATTATTTATATAGTTTTAAACAAAACTTTTTAACCAAGAAAATACTACTTGAGCCAAAAAGATGCAAAACCCCATTTTCTCAAGTTAAAGATGAGGATGCGAACGTCTATGGAGTTAGATAGAGACGTTGTAAGCCAAAATCTCCCCTGGTTTATCACATTGTGAATTTTCAAGGTTTGTTATGTGAGCAGATATCCTCCTCCTTTTGATTATGGAAATACTCGTCTCATAGGACCTATGACGATTATCCATTCGAAACAGCTTGTTCTTAAGAAAACAAGCATGAGCTAACAAAAGTTGAGTGGACTCAGGGCATGCCACAGGAACAAGGGTTTCGTCAAACTCAAACTCTTCAATCCGTGAATATCCTTGAGCGACAAGTCTGGCTTTGCTTCTGACAGTTGTGCCTAATTTATCATGCTTATTCTTGAATACCCATTTAGAACCAATAATATTGGAAAGACATGGTACAAGATCCCACACGCCTTGTCTTTGAAATTGATTTAACTCTTCATGCACTACATTCACCCAAAGGGGATCGTTCAGAGTTTCATCAGAATTTCCTGGTTCTACTTGTGAAAGATAACAACCAAACTTGCATATAATTTGAAGTTGTCCTTTTGTTTTGGCTGTAGAATCTCTTCCACCTTCATAGTCGATAGATGACACACACCATGGAGAATCTCCTGTCATATGTAATAAATAACTACATCTACTGTCAAGAAACCATTAAACTGGAGATGTAGGACTTAAAGCAAAGGTACTCATACTATCAGTACTTTTCTGTTTAGAATTTCCTGATAGTTTTGTATATCTTTTTAGAGTAACAAAAAGTTTTTTAGTTATCTTACAAGGAACACTCGCAACATTCAGACTCTTTTGAAACGACATACAAACTTGTTGAAGGTGATTGGAAGAATCACAACAACAATACGGGCCAAAACTTTGAAGTTTGTCTGAGTGGTTCCTAGTCATATCAGTTTTCACAACAACTGGTCGTTGATTACCATCTGATTTACGACTATTCTTTAAAGAGAAACAACTGGAGTTTCTCAGATTCACCAAGGGACTATTACTAAATATCAAATCCTTAAGAATTTTAATTTCTGCAACAATATAAAAATTGATCCGTATTTGTTCATCCAACCCCTTTTGAAGAGTAACCAGTTTATCAGACCTTTTTCTGCGGTTGGTTTTTAAACCTGGTGAAGCGTCAATTGAGATTTTATGGTCCATATAGTCAGATCGCTACAAACACAGACTTTTGAGGTCGTGAACGTGTTTGCCTGCTCTGCTACCAATTGAAAAAGCGGGGGTCTAACAACAACACCCAATATTTTGCTTAGCAATCTGTATGGACTAACTCCAAAATACTTTCTAGAGAATCAACTAGACAGTCATACTCAATCTAGGTAAATGTATCTCAAGGAGTTAATATCTCTATCTTGTTTTGATTTACTCGAACTAATAAAAATCAGCGAGTCTTCAATCAAAAACGAGGAATAACTTGGATGGTACAGAAGAACAATATCCAAGGATCAATCAATGAAAATCAACAACCTAAGGTTGGATATTCTAAGTAATGATCTACAACATACAACCTGTATTATTTCAATTATAAAGATAAAACAATATAATGTGGAAATATAAATAACACAAACACCAGAATTTTGTTAACGAGGAAACCGCAAATGCAGAAAAACTCCGGGACCTAGTCCAGATTGAACACACACTGTATGAAGCTGCTACAGACACTAGCCTACTCCAAGCTAACTTCGGACTGGACTGTAGTTGAACCCCAATCAGTCTCCCACTGATCCAAGGTACAGTTGTACTTCCTACGCCTCTGATCCCAGCAGGATACTGCGCACTTGATTACCCACAACTAAGAGTTGATACGACCCAAAGTGAAGACTTAACAATAAAAAAATCTGTCTCACACAGACAAGTCTATCAAAAGATCAATCTGTATCCCACAGATAAACCCTAAAAGGTTTTGTTCCGTCTTTTGATAATAATCAAGGTGAACAGGAACCAATTGATAGTACGGTCTTATATTCCCGAAGAATAGCCTAGAGTTATCAATCACCTCATGATGAGTGCTAAAAAGTGCATATTTCTATATATTTTTCTTGGCATTTAACTCATCTTTTGTGCATTAATTCTACATTTTATCCCATATTCTGTATTTTCTTTGTTTTCAAGAATAAATATTTTTATTAATTAATTTTGCATTTTTAGGTTGTAAATAAAGTTTGGATGAATTGCGGAGCGAAAAGAGAAGAAAAGTAATGAAAAGTCGAGAGGAATTACACAAGGAAGCCGCGAAGAATGTCGTGCACAAGACCAAAAGGCTAGAAGTGGGCTTGAAGAGGAAGAATTGTTCTTAAAGAAGATATGGGCTTGGCATACCCAAGGCCCAAAACCCTTACTCAAACACATTTCCACTATCCAAGCCCGTCTCGGATTTCAGCCGTCAGATCGAAGCATTTCAGCATCCTACGGTCGCTCCATCATCGCACATCAAACTCCGAAGACCCCGCTTTACATCGCAACTCCCATCTCCATCTTGGGTCGTCCGTTTTGCTACATCCCTTCATCCGACGGTCGCTCCACACTTACCTCCGTATCGCCGTTGGATCCACCTACCATCTTCCCATCCATCGCTCCTTGTCACAGATCATCAAACCTCGCTGAACCCGCCTAACACCCAAGTATCGAACACCTATACCCATCTCCAAACACACCCTTCTCCCAAAACCATCGAATCCATCTTCTTCCCCTCTCCGTCTGCAGAACTCGTACGCCATCACCACCACCTGCTCCTTCTGCCACCACCACATCCACCACCAAAGCCATCATGGCTCCTACCAACTAAACCCATCCCCTATATCACGTCCTATATCCCTCTCAGCGACTAATTTCACCCATTTTCACACCTCTAATCCCTAGCTGTGGAGTTGGTGAAATTAGTTGATGAGATGGATGTAATTGAAGCATGGGAAGGAGCAGAAGACGTTGAGGAAGCATGGGTCGAGACTATTGGGAAGAAATCAGAGCTGTTAGGTGAGTAATTTCGATTCCTATTTCTCAACAGGAAACCCTAATTTTACAAATTGGGGATTCTTAGGAATTGATGATTACAACTAGAAATAGAGGCATGGGTGAGTGTTATTGAGTAGATTCAGTGACATTAGGTAGGATTATTTTGATTTAATTTTGATTTTCACCAAACCCTAATTTTGTAATTTGGGGGAAAACCCAAATTGGGTCTGTAGGTATAAATAGAAGGGACTGTTGTGTTGTGTAGGGTATGCCTGGATTAGCCAGAGCACCACCTTAGAGGCCTGGACTAGCCAGTGCTCTCTACTGTTACCTCTTGTTTAATTTCAAATTCAGTAATTTCAATTGTATTTGTTCACCATGTCTAGTGTGTTTGAATTATCTTGTATGATGAATGTTAATGTTGTTTATATGTTGAGCATGAGCTAAATTGTTGCAGCCGAGGTTTAGATGAAACCTCAGTGCACTGTCTGATAGTGGAATGCTAGGTTAGAGCCTTAGTGCACTGTTTTGATTGAGCAATGGGAGAAATTAGTGCTCATAGCAAGCTAATTCTCTTTTCATTCCATTTGTATGCTTAGGATCATAAGTTGACCTTAGCTGTCACTTAGTTCCATTAGGAATTCAACCTAGAATTACATTGTCTGGATAGGTCACAAGGGTGGATTCAAGGCCTTAGCTTAACCCACAATTTGTTTTCACAGTCACTTGCAACTCCGAATCTGTTTTTCTTATTGCTTAGTTAAATTTTCCTTGCTGCTTTGTTTAGTTTTTGTGCAATTTACAGCTTGCTGTGCACTGAAATCAGTGCACTGTCCTCCCTGCCCTTGGCTAACAGCCTTGGTTTATTTGGCTTTGTTTCCTGTTAACTGCCACTGTTACCTTTGCTTCATTGTCTTTATTCTACTTCACTGTCACATTTACTTCACTGCCTTGCACTTAGAGAACTAGCTTAGGAAAACATAAAGCTTCAACTATACACCCTAGTCCCTGTGGAGATGACCTGTTCTTGCACATACACACTACAATGACAACTGTGCACTTGCAGTTTAACATGTAGGCCTTTCTGTCTCCCCTTATCCTTTGTCTTATTTTCTTACTCCTTTAAAAGCCTACCAAGTTTTTGGCGCCGCTGCCGGGGACTTGGCTGCTGTTGTGTTGAAGTTTTTTTTCTTGTATCTTAGTTTGCTGTTTTTGCATAACTTGCTGTGCATCTTACTGTTTTGCATTGCATCTTAGGTTAACTGCATCTTAGTGTAACTTGCACAACCATTGCATTTGCATCTTCCCTGTTTCAGTGTAACATTTTTTGCATTATTGCATCATAACTTGCATATTCATCTCTTGTGTTTGCATACTCACTTGCAATTACATCTTGTTGTTCTTACTATTTTGTTGTTGTGCCTCACTTTCTTCTGTGAGCTGCAGGTACAACTGAAGTCCTGCTCTGTGCCTTGTGGTGCCTCTGAACTTGTGGTGCTGCTGCTGTGGAGCTGGGGCTGCACTATTGTTGCTAGAACTTGTGCTGCTGTGGTGCTCCTGCTGGTGCCAGGCCAAGTCTGCTGCAATCTCTGCTGAAGCTGCTGCAGCTGGTGTAAGATAAAGCCCAACTGGGCTTGTGAAGTGAACTGATTTGAACCAAGCCCAACTGGGCTGTAAGCTGCAGAAGGAGAAGAAAGACCAAAGCCCAACTGGGCCTTGAGTGTTGAAGCCAAAGCTTAGGATGATCCAAAGCCCAACTGGGCTTTTGCAACCAAACTGAGCAGCTGGGCTGTGCTTCAAAGGTAGGCCTAAACCCATTAAGAGAACCCAACCTGTGGGCTTCCATTTTTAATCTGTGGGCTTGTAATAATTTTTTTTTTATTTTAATTTTATTTCTTTCTTTATTTGGGATTGTAATAATTTTAGTTTTATTTTTATTTTCTTTTTTTTGTGGGTTTGTAATAATTAGTTTTATTTTTATTTCTTTCTTTATTTGGGCTTGTAATTTAGTTGTTTGTTAGGCTTGTAGTTTCTTTTAAACTAAAATTTGGGCTTCAAAACCCAACCAAAAAAAAAAATAAATAAAATAAAATAAAATAAATTTGCTCCTAATTTCGAAAACCAAATTTTTAATCCCATAAAAACCAAAGTTTCTTTTCAAAACCCTTTCAAACCAAATTTTCAAAACCCATTAGAACCAAATTTTTTTGAAAAAATGGGCGAGTGTGTGAATAAACTCCGTAGTCTCCATGAATACATGTACCCTAACATAATAAGTCAGTTATCATGTATCGTCTTACCCCAGACTGATGGCCCATTTGAACTAAACGCAAGCATGATACAAATACTTCCTATATTTCGAGGGTTCGATTCTGAGAATCCCTATAACCATGTAAGAGAGTTTGAACAAATTGTCCGGGCTTTACAACCTGACCATATATCCGAAGACTCTTTGAAATTGCGTTTGTTTACTTTTTCTTTAAAGGAAAAGGCCAAAACATGGTTTTACGGTTTGAGACCGCAGTCAATCACCACTTGGGACCAACTCACAAATCAATTTGTCGGAAAGTTCTTTCCACATCATAGGACCATCTCTATTCGTCGAAGTCTTAATTGTTTTGTCCAGTTAGATGGAGAAACACTTTCATTATTTTGAACGATTTAATGATTTGTGTTTGAGTGTCCTCATCATGGCCTCGAGAAGTGGAGACTGGTCGCCATTCTTTATGAGGGACTAGACTTTAAGTCTCGAGCCTTGGTTGAATCTATGTGTAATGGTGAATTCATTGATAAAACTGTGGACGATGCATGGTTATTTCTAGCTGAAGTTGCAGAGAAAACCCATCAGTGGGAAACCTATAGGGAAACTAGGACCATGCCACATGATATGGGTAATCACCATGAGTCAGATGTTGATTTTCCCAATGAGCTTAATTCTGGATATAGTGTTTCATACCCTATTGCTGAAAATGTCAATCCATATTCACCTATTTTAGAGGCAGATGTATGGACGAAAAACACTAATGGTTTTGACAAAGTAGGATTTTCATGTATTTGTGATGATGATTATGATGATGTTATATTAGAAGAACATGTCTATGCTGAAAATGTTATGGAACCTTTGGGTTCAAATACATTAGGCTTTTCTGCCCCGACCTTCATGAATGATGTTTCTTCTAGTATTCCATATACATGTGATGAGGCTACTGATTTAGATATTGTGCAGTTATCCTGTGAAGAGCATGACTTAGGTAATGTTGAATCTTCTGTTGACACTAATGATCCTATGCATGAAAATATAGTTGATGTGTCTGATTCCATACTTAAGCCACAATATATTGCTTCTTTTGATGTTAATTTGGATATTTCGGATAACCATGATTCTGAATTTGGACTTGTGAAATTGTGTTGTGATGATGAGCATGCTACACAACTTGATTATGATTTAGAAAATGCTGATGTGACTGATAATATTGGTACTTTTGATCTCATGCATGTGAGAAACTTAGATGTCACCTTCTTGCCTAAGTCACAGATTGAGATCATTCCACCCAACCTAGATTTGGTTTGTAACAAAAATTTAAACCAACTTTTCTGAAGATTCCCAACCTAGGATTGGAACTGTGTGCCTCTCAAGTCCTCTTGGACTATTTTGCATCTAAATACAATACTTTTAAGGAGCCACAGTTGGAATATGCATGTTTGTCCATCCCAAACAAAGTCCATTTTCAGTTAGACCTTGTGAATCCTGCACCCCTAAAATTGTTAGATTTTGTGCTTAAAAGTAAACCTGTTGAAAAATTTAGGTTTAGGGGTGATTCATCCGGTTTTTCACTCTCGCTCTCATTTCAGTCCAATTTTAGTGTTTTGAAACTGTCTATGTTTCAACACTTTGTCTTTTGGGTTGATCCTCAACTCTTTAGATTGTTAGTGTATGGTGAATTTTTTTGTATATAATCCAGTAGATAAAATTTCTTAAAACCCTTTTGTTCCTTTTGTATTTATTTTGCTAATCCAATATGATCTCGGCTGAAATATGTTGGATTTTTTTTCCTTGAATAACGGAGTCTAATCTTGCTTTCGCCGAAATCGGGTATTTTCTTTCCTTTTTCTCTACTCAACATGATCCTCTTCATATGTTGTATTATAATTTTGTTCATATTTTGAAACATTGAGGACAATGTTTAGTTTAGGTTTGGGGGTGAAAAGTAGATACTTTGATAATATGCCATAATTGAAAACAAAACTCCATCTTTTTGAAAAAATTGAAAAATTCCAAAAAAATTGAAAAATCAAAATAAAAAATTAAAAAATTAAAAAATCATAAAAATGGAGCTCATTTACCTTGAAATGTTGACTCTTGTGCAAATATGTAATTATTAGGAGTCTTAGTCTAGATATTTAGGCACCCTGATTCTAGCACAATTCACATAGTGATAAGAAATTTGCACGCGCACGATCTACCAATACATATATAGCCTCGATCTTCAAGGTGTTTGATAGGAAGTCACGATTGCCAATCACTTTAGAATACTGAACGAAACTTGACTAGCTTGTTCTTTGGTTGGTTGGGATAGAAGGTGGAGGTTACATTAAGAAAGACAACCATCGAATTTAACTGGGTGCATCAAAAAGGGCTACCTCTTGCAAAGTGTCATGTAATCTTTTGTTTCCTTTTGTATATGTATCAAAAGTGTTTCCTTATTCAAAAAAAAAAAAAAGAAAAGAAAAATCAAGTATTTATCAATTCCATCATCTCTTGTTCCAAAAATAAAAGAGAATAGTCAATGTAAATAAGAGTCATGTAAAGAGTCATCTTTTGTGTTTTATTGTAATAAGCAAGGAGGGTGTATGCCATTGATGTACAACGCGAGTAATTGTGAAATACCTCCAACTCATTCACAATTCTCGTAAAGTCCGGACAGCTAGCTAGATTTCGACCTTGGTTCTTAGCCTGAGAAACTATCTCTTGGTGATTAGTAGTCATAACTTCAGATCTTTCTTTACACATGTGTAGATACACTTTACACTCTTATCACATGTCTTTTTTTGTTATCAGTGCTAGGATTGTGCCTTAGATAGCTAGATTGACATCTCCATTTTGCTGTGAGCTTAAACTGTCTTGCACATGTCACATTTGATGGAATATGAGCTTATATTTTGACCTAGAACTTTGTAGGTATGTTCTAAGCAAACCTTCACGAGACTTCACTCGTCCACTAGGGACACTTAGTGGTTTAAAAGGCTTAGTGCATATGCTAAATGCATTCGAGAGACCAGCGACAGTGGTATAGTTAGGATTTCCTTAGTTTTGTTTTACTTGAGGACAAGTAAAATTCAGGTTTGGGGGTATTTGATGAGTGCTAAAAAGTGCATATTTCTATATATTTTTCTTGGCATTTAACTCATCTTTTGTGCATTAATTCTACATTTTATCCCATATTCTGTATTTTCTTTGTTTTCAAGAATAAATATTTTTATTAATTAATTTTGCATTTTTAGGTTGTAAATAAAGTTTGGATGAATTGCGGAGTGAAAAGAGAAGAAAAGTAATGAAAAGTCGGGAGGAATTACACAAGGAAGCCGCGAAGAATGTCGTGCACAAGACCAAAAGGCTATAAGTGGGCTTGAAGAGGAAGAATTGTTCTTAAAGAAGATATGGGCTTGGCATACCCAAGGCCCAAAACCCTTACTCAAACACATTTCCACTATCCAAGCCCGTCTCGGATTTCAGCCGTCAGATCGAAGCATTTCAGCATCCTACGGTCGCTCCATCATCGCACATCAAACTCCGAAGACCCCGCTTTACATCGCAAATCCCATCTCCATCTTGGGTCGTCTGTTTTGCTACATCCCTTCATCCGACGGTCGCTCCACGCTTACCTCCGTATCGCCGTTGGATCCACCTACCATCTTCCCATCCATCGCTCCTTGTCACGGATCATCAAACCTCGCTGAACCCGCCTAACACCCAAGTATCGAACACCTATACCCATCGCCAAACACACCCTTCTCCCAAAACCATCGAATCCATCTTCTTCCCCTCTCCGTCTGCAGAACTCGTACGCCATCACCACCACCTGCTCCTTCTGCCACCACCACATCCACCACCAAAGCCATCATGGCTCCTACCAACTAAACCCATCCCCTATATCACGTCATATATCCCTCTCAGCGACTAATTTCACCCATTTTCACACCTCTAATCCCTAGCTGTGGAGTTGGTGAAATAAGTTGATGAGATGGATGTAATTGAAGCATGGGAAGGAGCAGAAGACGTTGAGGAAGCATGGGTCGAGACTATTGGGAAGAAATCAGAGCTTTTAGGTGAGTAATTTCGATTCCTATTTCTCAACAGGAAACCCTAATTTTACAAATTGGGGATTCTTAGGAATTGATGATTACAACTAGAAATAGAGGCATGGGTGAGTGTTATTGAGTAGATTCAGTGACATTATGTAGGATTATTTTGATTTAATTTTGATTTTCACCAAACCCTAATTTTGTAATTTGGGGGAAAACCCAAATTGGGTCTGTGGGTATAAATAGAAGGGACTGTTGTGTTGTGTAGGGTATGCCTGGATTATCCAGAGCACCACCTTAGAGGCCTGGACTAGCCAGTGCTCTATACTGTTACCTCTTGTTTAATTTCAAATTCAGTAATTTCAATTGTATTTGTTCACCATGTCTAGTGTGTTTGAATTATCTTGTATGATGAATGTTAATGTTGTTTATATGTTGAGCATGAGCTAAATTGTTGCAGCCGAGGTTTAGATGAAACCTCAGTGCACTGTCTGATAGTGGAATGCTAGGTTAGAGCCTTAGTGCATTGTTTTGATTGATCAATGGGAGAAATTAGTGCTCATAGCAAGCTAATTATCTTTCCATTCCATTTGTATGCTTAGGATCATAAGTTGACCTTAGCTGTCACTTAGTTCCATTAGGAATTCAACCTAGAATTACATTGTCTGGATAGGTCACAAGGGTGGATTCAAGGCCTTAGCTTAACCCACAATTTGTTTTCACAGTCACTTGCAACTCTGAATCTGTTTTTCTTATTGCTTAGTTAAATTTTCCTTGCTGCTTTGTTTAGTTTTTGTGCAATTTACAGCTTGTTGTGCACTGAAATCAGTGCACTGTCCTCCCTTCCCTTGGCTAATAGCCTTGGTTTATTTGGCTTTGTTTCCTGTTAATTGCCACTGTTACCTTTGCTTCATTGTCTTTATTCTACTTCACTGTCACATTTACTTCACTGCCTTGCACTTAGAGAACTAGCTTAGGAAAACATAAAGCTTCAACTATACACCCTAGTCCCTGTGGAGATGACCTGTTCTTGCACATACACACTACAATGACAATTGTGCACTTGCAGTTTAACATGTAGGCCTTTCTGTCTCCCCTTATCCTTTGTCTTATTTTCTTACTCCTTTAAAAGCATACCACCTCACAACAATCTTAATCGTATGGTAGCGAAACAAGATGTTGCGGAATCACAAACAATGAGACGAAGAGGTTTGTGATTACTTTTTATATCTTGCCTATCGGAGATATCAATCTCAAGCCAATCAATCTGATTGTACTCGTACGATAGAAGATGCAAGATCAGATCACATAACTACGATAAAAGTAGTATCGGTCTGGCTTCACAATCCCAATGAAGTCTTTAAGTCGTTAACCTGGTTTTAGAAGAAGAAAACCAAAGGTTAAAGGAGAACGTACTCTAGTATGCAAACTAGTATCACACGTGAGGTGTGGGGATTAGTTTTGCACAGATACTAGAGTTCCCCTCATATAGTCTTTCAAATCAGGGTTTGCAATTAAGTTACCTTGGTAACAAAGCAATCAATATCCACCGTTAGATGAAAACCTGACTTAGATTCAAGCTAATATTTCTCAACCGTTAGATCAAAAACTTAGCTTGTTACACACACTTGACAATGCTCGCTTCTAGGTTTGTTAACCATACCCAAACGTACACACTTGTTGGTTCAATAATAGTTTACCAAATGGTTAGCCATATGAGCATTTCATATCAACCACATTCTTCTTCACCATAACTATTTCAAATGAACTAGTTAGAGAGTTGTTTAATTGCAAGGAAATCTCATGTACTACACAAGACACAATTGAAGCAAAGATGATTTGATTCACTCGAATCGGTTCATGAACTTTTATAGACATGGTTTGCAAACTTCATTCCTTGGTCTTTTTAAGTTTAAGTTTAGAAATCATCTTCAGATATATAACCTTCTCAAGTTCGCAGACTAGGTTCGCGGACTTAAGTTACCGGGCAGAGTTTACAAACTCCAGCAGAAATTCTCGGGTATAGAACTTTGCCGGATCGCGGACTTAGTTTCACCCAAATAGTTTGTCAACTCCAGCAGAAATTCTCGGGTTTGAAAACTTTGGCAGTTCGCGGACTAAGTTCGCGGACTTGGCTCACGCCATTATTCCGGTTCTCTTGATCAACAAAGTTCGCAAACTTTGGTTCAAGGAATGGGACTTATACATAAATGTGTTTCCACAACAATGCTTATGTCCATCATTGGTTATATAATCTAAACTCTCATTTCAATCATTGAAACATTCTTAGAAGATGTTATACATTTGTTACACCATTTCTCGTCAAAGCAATTTTCAAGATGATTGAAACATATCATGACTTTCGTCACATGGTAAAGTTAAACTTGGTTAAAGCGAAAAGCTTACCAACTCATATTTCGAGATATAGATAGGCGAGGTATACTCGGCTCGAAATACCAAATGTGTATAATCAAAGTCTATATATATAGCATACGACTTCTTGTCTCAAAGAGTATGAGATAGAGTAGATAGACTTTTGAGTGATAGATAAGTTCAAGTCTTCACATACCTTTTTGTCGAGAAGTTCCACCGGTTCCTTGAGTAGTTCTTCTACTTGTATGATGACTCACCATGAAGTCATTGAGCTCAACTATACTTTCTATCCTAGTCCGAGACTTAGCTATAATAGAATAGAAATCAAGACTTATAGTTTTGATCACTAACATTGACAAACATGCTTGAGATAGCAACGCATGCGAGTTCGACCGAGCAATGCTCTAACAATAAGTTTTTTTTCTTTTGTCGAGAATCTCTTCTAGTGACTATCGTTTAATTTTGAAAAATTAAGTTGTGCTTAGTTTGCTTCTCTTGTGCTCTAAATTTTCCTCCTAAGAGAATATAAAATTTATTGAGCTAATAATTGTGAAAGAAAATTTTCACATTTCAAAATTTTATTGTGTTCTTTTTACTTTGTAACAAGAAATTTACAGTTCTTGTTTATAAGTTTCTTCTTATGGGTTAAGAATGTGTTCGTACAGGTACCTTTGTGACGTGTCACGAACCGACTCCAAATAACCCTAAAAATATACTCCCTGAGAAACGTTTATAAAGTTAACCTATTATTTTTGAGTTATCTCACTCTAGGTTATTTTTTTCATATCAAGGTGTTGATGGGAAAAAATGATTTACTGGTTTTTTAGGAAATGAAGAGACGACCGTGTGGAGGAAACTCCTCGAACCGAGCAAATTGCTTTAACCTTTTGCAAACAGATGCACTGCAAAGGGAATGCTTGAATTCGAGAGATCAATCTGTAAGAATCCGGCCTAAACTAAGACAATGGCCGTTCCAGAGTCAATTCGATCACAAGAGAGATAGGTCGATCTGTAGGAGGGAAGCTGAGAAGTGTGTGAGATCAATGGTGATCAAGGATTTTGAATTTGTTGTGTATTCTGCGTGAGGAAAATAAGTTCTGATGATTGAATTTGCTCTGCTGAGAGTAATTACTAAAACGCTGATTTCTTGTTCTGTTGTTTCAATCATAGGTTCAGAGACTTATTTATATTGCACGAAATAGTAGGCACACTAATCCCAATAAGTGTGACGGTTTCTGGAGTCAAAGAGTGGGGAAATGGAAACCGTGTTAAAACCAGTTACTCATCATGCAGAGACTTGGTTGATTTTCCACCCACTACTTTGTTAACTTCTCTAACCGCTCGCACGACTTAGTCACATTTTCATCGTGTGTAAACACACGTGTCGTAGGCCTCCAGACCAAAACCCTAGTTAATATCCCCCATGTGACACGATTGATGTCTCGTGATTGTGGAGTCTTCAAGGCAGACATGTATTTAATTAGTCAGTTGTTGACTTGATGAGACGATGAGTCTTTGCTGAGTCGAACATGATTTATGAATGCTCTAGGATTCATGAATTGAACATATCTATTGAGACAGATGTATAATTTCTCGTCTGAGCAAATATTGCTCATTTGAGCAAATGTTGCTCGTTTGATGAATTATTGGTAGCAGGACCAAATAAAATATTAATTTAAGATATTGGCAACTGGACCGACTATAATTAATTAAAATGTTAATTATGGGATTAACGTAAAATTACTAGTGTTTGAACATGCTCAAAATTATGCTTTGAGGAGCATTGGATTTGAAACCCTGATTTTGATCAACTGTTGATCAATTGATGATTTATTGAAAATCAACCGTGAGAGAGGGACTAGATACATGGGATGATGGGCCGACCATGCAGTGCCCAGATGCCCAAGTGAGCAAATACCAAAGTCTTTTGAAGACGAGTTGGTGAAAGGATGATTAAATGTTGGTTTAATCATTTATTGAAATAGCGCTCGTTTGAGCATTAGGTGATAAAACCTAATTATGAAGAAGTGAGGGACTGACCGAGGGTCATGGAACTGGCCCTGGTGGTCATGGGACCGACTGACGATCGTTTGATGAAAGTCCAAATTGTTTGGAAGAGTTCGAACCTAATATGAACAAATTAGGAAGATATGTGGGACTGGCTTCTTGCAAGCCAAAGGGCTTACCATGGTCGGTCAAGGTAACAAGCCCTTGTCACTGTAGTGTCCGTGTCTCAGTCCTGAGAATTTTGGTATTTTCTGGTGTGGGTTTGAGCAATATTCGAGAAAACGTGAAGAAATCAGGGTTTTGCTCAAACTGAGGAGTTTCATAAGATGGAGGAAATAATAATAATAAAATAAGGGATTACAATGTGTGGGCCGCCCATGGCTAGGGCATGGCCGTCCGTCTAGTAGGCTCGGTCCATGACACCTTTCTTAATTTTATATTATTTCCATGATGTGAAGGAAAATATGAAGAAACTGAGAGTTTGCTCAAACGGAGGAGTTTTCTCAAATGATGGAGTTTTCATGAGATGAAGGAAATAATTATAATAATAAAATAGGGGATTACAAGGTGTGAGACTGAGGAAATATCATGAAACTGAGGAGTTTCGCTCAAATGAAGGAGTTTTCATGAGATTAAAGAAAATAAAAAATAAAGGAAGAGGCGTGGGATCGGTCATGGCGGCATGTCCGGCTAGCCGGTGGGCCCGGTTCCCTAGGCTCCTTAATTAATATTTTATTATTATTATTTTCTTTCTTATTTTGCATAGGTTTCCTCATTCCTTCATATTTTTGAATGCTCATTCGTGCATTCAGGTGCTCGTTAGTGCATTATTGTTGAGTACACTTGCACCATTTTCTAGGGGCTTACTCAATGGTGGCTCAGACACCCGTACATTGAATATTTATTACTAACCCATGGAATTCTGCTGAGAAGAGCCATGAATCGAAGTAATGAAATATTATGAAGAAAGTAGAATATTTTCTAGGAATTCGATCGGTGAATCTTGAGACTAGAAATAATTAATTGATTAATTGATGGCTCTATACTAGCAAGCCAGCTTTCTAGGAGCATTATAATCATTTGAAAATCGAGGTATGAGCTAATTGAAGCGTAATACTCGATTTGAATGTTTATTATGTAAATTCAGGGAACATTGAGACATCCTGAAGACGTTAATACATCCAGGAGCCATCCAATCATTTCGATTCTATACAGAAATGATTACTGAAATTGCTCAGCTAACGAAATATGACGTGGTGTCATGTGAGAGACTTCATATGTATGCTCTGAGAGGCAATACACTCAATCAGAGGTTCTTAGGGATGTTCTGAGAGGCAATACACTCAGTCATAGATCATCGTGGCATGAGTTTTCATGCTTAAAAGAGAGACATGAATCCCAATATTTGTCTGATTACTGGATCAGGAATATGTAAGGTTACGATTTTAGCCTTTGTCAAAAATCCACCATCAACACAAGGATGTCATCTCCTTCTCGCACTTATGATTTTACAAAAGGTTGTTTTTTTTTAATAAAGGTATGGGTTACGTATCCAAAGGGAAGAAGAAAAGAACCTTAGTAGATGCTGACGATGTCAAAGCTCAAAATCTTGATGATTATTCTAATGTCTCATGCTATTATGAATATACTCATCAAGATGTAGAGCATGATGAAATGGTTTCTGCTGAAGTGGTTCATGATTTTCTTAAATACTTTGAGGATGCAAAACTGCAGCTTGTTGATACTATGAAGAATCTCGATGTGTTACGAACTGAGTTGAAAAAGGTTAACTCTGACCTTGTTCTCATGAAGACACATGTTAAAGATCTTCTCAATGAGAATATCTTCTACGAAGAAGCAGTAGATGCTTTCAATTACAAGATCAAAGGTCTTAAGACTCACGAGGGTTCCAAAAGTGTTCTTTGACTTTAGTTTGAGTTTGGTTTTGGTTTTTAGGAGTTGATTCTATTTTGTCTAAGAAACTTCTCATGAGAATTTATTCTTGTGTTTAAGAAGGATTACTAGGGTTTGGAATAGCAAATATTGTGATTACACATTGCTATTGCCAACGATTGTCATCTTGCAATGCTTGTAGATTTATTTATTTAAATTATAAGTTATTTGGAAGATGATTTCGCAGTATTAATCTTTATGGTTTTATATATTGCAAACAAAATTATGGGATATGTGTGTTTACGTTGGTGAACTTTGATTATCTCATATATGTCAAAAGTTAAGTTTATTACGTCTTTATGCAGATATTGATAAAAGATAGAATGAACTTTTGAGTATTCCGCAGTATTGATATTTCCCCTGATCCACTTATATGTGAAAGTATTATATGGCTCCGTAAGTTTTCTTATGTTGAGCATTTCGACTAAATTAATCTAAAATGTCTTCTTGTGATTAATTTGTTCGAGTTTTCTGGATACAAATTCATGTTTCATGTAATTTGTTAATGTCCAGAGAAATCCTTATTTTCTTGTAAAAATAAGGTCGCTCTTGTTGTTCTTTCGGGAATGACATTTCATGGGAGAGTTCTCAGTTGAACTTCTGCTTAATTGCCAAATCTTTGTGGGGATTGCGGCTATGGAATATTGTAAGAGTTATTTTTTATTTTTATAAACTCCTTAATGGATACACTAAGCTTCGACTATGTGAAATCATCGAAACAAAGTTGATATGTTCTGTTTTAGTCATGGATTACCTCTTTGAGAATTTCATTATGATTCCGCAATTTTCGTACCTTTGCCAATTTATATTGAAAAAAAAGGGAAGAATTATTTGGCAGTTCACACTACATACATATGGTTTAAGGATCATTATGTAAAGAGGGGTGGTTTTCATTGTGAGATGGAAGTATTGACGAAGGGGGAGTGATACATATCACCGTAGTATTATTGTCAAAGTTGTGATACAATTGGACTTTGATGCTGAAAAAGCGGGGGTCTAATAACACCACCCAATATTTCGCTTAGCAATCTGTATGGACAAACTCGAATATACTTTTAAGAGAATCAACAAGACTCAATCAATTAAAATTATATCAACGAGTTTATATCTATCTTCTTGATTTGATTTACTCAAGTAAGAACTGCGAGTTCTAATCAAACACAAGGAATAACTTGGATGGTACCAAAGACCAATATCCAAGGATCAATCAATATCAATCAACAACAAAGGGTCGGATTTCCAATTGATTGATTCAAATGCACAACCTGTATTATTTCAATTATATAAACAAATATAATGCGGAAATAGAAATAACACAGACACCAGAAATTTTATTAACGAGGAAACCGCAAATGCAGAAAAACCCTGGGACCTAGTCCAGATTGAACACACACTGTATTAAGCCGCTACATACACTAGACTACTCCAAGCTAAATTCGGACTGGACTGTAGTTGAACCCAATCAGTCTCCCACTGATCCAAGGTACAGTTGTACTCCCCACGCCTCTGATTCCAGCAGCATACTGCGCACTTGATTCCCTTAGCTAATCTCACCCACAACTAAGAGTTGCTACGACCCAAAGTCGAAGAATTGGCAGCAAACAAATCTGTCTCACACAGAAAAGTTTATCAAAGGATCAATCTGTCTCCCACAGATAAACCCTAAAAGGTTTTGTTCCGTTTTTTGATAATAATCAAGGTGAACATGAACCAATTCATAATCCGGTCTTATATTCCCGAAGAACAGCCTAGAGTTATCAATCACCTCACAACAATCTTAATCGTATGGTAGCGAAACAAGATGTTGCGGAATCACAAACAATGGGACGAAGATGTTTGTGATTACTTTTTATATCTTGCCTATCGGAGATATCAATCCTAAGCCAATCAATCTGATTGTACTCGTACGATATAAGATGCAAGATCAGATCACACAACTACGATAAAAGTAGTATCGGTCTGGCTTCACAATCCCAATGAAGTATTTAAGTCGTTAACCTGGTTTTAGAAGAAGAAAACCAAAGGTTAAAGGAGAACCGACTCTAGTATGCAAACTAGTATCATACGTGAGGTGTGGGGATTAGTTTTGCACAGATACTAGAGTTCCCCTTATATAGTCTTTCAAATCAGGGTTTGCAATTAAGTTACCCTGGTAACAAAGCAATCAATATCCACCGTTATATGAAAACCTGATTTAGATTAAAGCTAGTATTTCTCAAATGTTAGATTGAAAACTTATCTTGTTACACACACTTGACAATGCACGCTTCTAGGTTTGTTAACCGTACCCAAACGTATGCACTTGTTGGTTCAACAATAGTTAACCAAAAGGTTAGCCATATGAGCATTCCATATCAACCACGTTCTTCTTCACCATAACTAGTTCAAATGATTTCAAATGAACTAGTTAGAGAGTTGTTCAATTGTAAGGAAATCTCATGTACTACACAAGACACAATTGAAGCAAAGATGATTTGATTCACTCGAATCGGTTCATGAACTTTTATAGCCACGGTTTGCAAAATGCATTCCTTAGTATTTTTAAGTTTAAGTTCAGAAATAATCTTCAGATATATAACCTTCTCAAGTTTGTAGACTAGGTTCTCGGACTTAAGTTACCGGGCAGAGTTTACAAACTCCAGCAGAAATTCTCGGGTATGAGAACTTCGCCGGTTTGCAGACTGGGTTCGCGGACTGAGTTAGTGGACTTAGCTTCATGCAAGTAGTTTTTCAACTCCAGCAGAAATTCTCGGGTTTGAGAACTTCGGCCGTTCGCGGACTGAGTTCGCTGACTTGGCTCACGCCATTCTTCCGGTTCTCTTGATCAATAAAGTTCGTAAATTTTGGTTCAAGGAATAAGACTTATATATAAATGTGTTTCCACAACAATGCTTATGTCCACCATTGGTTATGTAATCTAAACTCTCATTTCAATTATTGAAACATTCTTAGAGGACGTTATACAGTTGATACACCATTTCTCGTCAAAGTAATTTTTAAGATGATTGAAACATATCATGACTTTCGTCACATGGTAAAGATAAACTTGGTTAAAGCGAAAAGCTTACCAACTCATATTTTGAGATATAGATAGGCGAGGTATACTCGGCTCGAAATACCAAATGTATATAATCAAAGTCTATATATATAGCATATGACTTCTTGTCTCAAAGAGTATGAGATAGAGTAGATAGACTTTTGAGTGATAAATTAGTTCAAGTCTTCACATACCTTTTTGTCGAGAAGTTCCACTGGTTCCTTGAGTAGTTCTTCTACTTTTATTATGAATCGCCATGAAGTCCTTGGGCTCAACTACACTTTCTATCCTAGTCCGAGACTTAGCTATAATAGATTAGAAATCAAGACTTATAGTTTTGATCACTAACATTGACAAACATGCTTGAGATAGCAACGCATATGAGTTCGACCGAGCAATGCTCTAACAATATCCACCTTTGTCAATTTTAGTGACAAAACTATCAATATATGGAATACAAAAAAGATAAAGAAACTTCAATAGCTCCTATTCCACATGTCTAATCTTCAACATTCCTCGAAATCTTCGTCACTTACAAGTACTCCAATGATCCCAAAGGTTGTAAGTTTAGCATCACCGCTGTTGAAGATCCGTAGCTATAACAATGAGAGAACATATATCTCGATCATTGTTATACAGTGTCATAGTATTATTACACAGCGTCAAAGTTCAATTGTATCATAACTTCAAAAATAATACTATGGTGATATGTATCACTCCCCTTAGTCAATACTCCATCTCACATGTAAACCATTCCCCCTTACACAATGATCCGAAAACCATATGTATTTGTAGTGTGAACTACATATTAATTCTCCCCCTTTTCGTCAATAAAATTGGCAAAGGTACAAGAACGGGATCATAATGAAATTTCCGAGAGAGATATTTCATGACAAAAGGAAAAAAATACATACCAACTAATTTAGAATAAATCATGAAGCTAAATGCATTCATCAAGGAGTTTAAAGATACAAGATAACCCCTCTAAAATTCCACAGCCCCACACCCCTCAAGATATGACCATTAAGCACAAGTTCAAAATAACTCTCCCCTATTTGATGTCATTCCCGAAGGAACAACAAGAGCGACCTTAATTTCGAAATAAGAAGGATTTTGATTTGACACAAAAAACCATGAGAATGATTTTCTATATCCAAAAACTCAATCAAATTAATCACAAGTAAACCCATGATTAATTTAATCGGAATACGCAATCAAATTAAATACAAAAAGTGATCAATTCAATTGATTATGCTCAACATAAGCGAACTTATGGAGACACGAAAATACTCAACTAGATTAATTACAAGAGAACCCATAATTAATCTAATCGGAATACACAACCAAACTAATCACAAAAGGAATCAATTTAATTGTCATTTATTTGCTCGACATAAGAAAACTTACGGAGCAGTAACTAAATAACCAAACAAGATGATTAATTTAGTTCAACATGCTTGACATAACATATCTCACAGAACAACAACTAAGCTAAAAAATCAACTTGGTCGTATAGTGCTCAACATAAGATATATTACGGAGCCTCACAGTAATACATAGAATATGGATCAGGGATGATCAATACTGCGGAATACTCAAGGATTCAATCTATTTTCCATCACTATTTGCATAACGATATGTAATAGACATAATCCCTGAAAACAAAAGATTTTAACCTATCTTCCATCAAATATTTGACAATATAGGATTAACTTTTGTATTTGTCAAAAGTCCATTCATTCTTTTATCAATACATGAATACCGATCACGAACGACTTTAATTTTGACAAAGTATGGGACAAACATAGTTCACGGTCGTAAACACCAATATCCCATAACAAATTGCGATATAACAAATCATAAAGATTTATACTGCAAAAACATCATCTTCCAAATAGTTTTTAGAATTTAAGCAAATAAACATAAAAAATAACAAGAAGATGAAAAATAATAGCTATGTGTAGTCACAATCATTTCTATTCAAAGCACTAGTTATTCTTCCAACTAAATCAAAAAGAAGACATACTAGGCAACATGAAGCTTTCCCAAGGCCTCTATAGAGAATTCCTTCTCGTTGTTGAAAAAATCATTGATAATGGGATCATTCAATTCCTCCAACTATTTGGAAATAACTGTCAACTTACTAAGTTCTCTTTCCAGTTTACATACGGTGTTCGTTGTTAGAGACAACATCCGTTCATAGTGAATTAGGTCTTCCAAAGATGAAGCGATTTGAGATTTTAAATTGTTTATTTTGCTGATGAATTCTTTTACCAGGTTCCTGAAGTTAACATCACTTTGATAAAAGGACAAGAACCAGTTAGAGGAAGGACCTTTACCATTAATTGCAGCCTTTAATTTCTTCACCCTTGTGGAGGAAATTACTGTACACCGACGTACGTTAGCTGCTTCAACTGCATTCCTTCTAGTGTTGCCTCTAGTTACAGGATCCATGAAACAGTATTCCTTTGGGGAATAACACAACGTTTACGAACGATTAAAACCCTGGACAACAATACTTTTGTAGTTTTAAAGATTCATTATTTATATAGTTTTAAACAAAACTTTTTAAGCAAGAAAATACTACTTGAGCCAAAAAGACGCAAAACCCCATTTTCTCAAGTTAAAGATGAGGATGTGAACGTCTATGGAGTTAGATAGAGACGTTGTGAGCCAAAATATCCCCTTATTTATCACATCGTGAATTTTCAAGGTTTGTTATGTGAGCAGAAATCCTCCTCCTTTTGATTCTGGAAATACTCGTCTCATAGGACCTATGACTATTATCCATTCGAAAAAACTTGTCCTTAAGAAAACAAGCATGATCTAACAAAAGTTGAGTAGACTCAGGGCATCCCACAGGAACAAGGGTTTCGTCAAACTCAAATTCTTCAATCCGTGAATATCCTTGAGCGACAAGTCTGGCTTTGTTTCTGACAGTTGTACCTAATTTATCAGACTTATTCTTGAATACCCATTTAGAACCAATAATATTGATATTGGAAAGACATGGTACAAGATCCCACATATCTTTTCTTTGAAATTGATTTAACTCTTCATGCATTGTATTCACCCAAAGGGGATCGTTCAGAGTTTCATCAGAATTTCCTAGTTCTACTTGTGAAAGATAACAACCAAACTTGCACATAATTTGAAGTTGTCCTTTTGTTTTGGCTGTAGAATCTCTTCCACCTTCATAGTCGATAGATGACACACACCATGGAGAATCGCCTATCATATGTAATAAATAACTACATATACTGTCAAGAAACCATTGAAAGGGAGATGTAGGACTTAAAGTAAAGGTACCCATACTATCAGTACTTTTTTGTTTAGAATTTCCTAATAGTTTTGTATGTATTTTTAGAGTAACAACAAGTTGTTTAGTTTTCTTACAAGGATCACTCGCAACATTCAGACTCTTTTGAAATGACATACAAACTTGTTGAAGGTGATTGGAAGAATCACAACAACAATACGGGCCAAAACTTTGAAGTTTGTCTGAGAGGTTCTTAGTCATATCAGTTTTCACAACAACCGGTCGTTGATTACCATCTGATTTACGACTATTCTTTAAAGAGGAACAACTGGAGTTTCTCATATTCACCAAGGGACTATTATCAGATATCAAATCCTTAAGCATTGCAATTTCTGCAACAAGGTCAGAGTTGATCCGGATCTGTTCATCCAACCCCTTTTGAATAGTAACCAGTTTATCAGACCTTTTTTTGCGGTTGGTTTTTAAACCTGGTGAAGCGTCAATTGATACTTTATGGTCCATATAGTCAGATCGCTACAGACACACACTTTTGAGGTCTTGAACGTGTTTGTCTGCTATGATACTAATTGAAAATGCGGGGGTCTAACAACACCACCCAATATTTCGCTTAGCAATCTGTATGGACAAACTCGAATATACTTTTAAGAGAATCAACAAGACTCAATAAATTAAAAGTATATCAACGAGTTCATATCTCTCTTCTTGATTTAATTTAATCAAGCAAGAACTGCGAGTTCTAATCAACTACAAGGAATAACTTGGATGGTACCAAAGACCAATATCCAAGGATCAATCAATATCAATCAACAACCAATGGTCGGATTTCCAATTGATTGATTCAAACGCACAACCTGTATTATTTCAATTATATAAACAAATATAATGAGGAAATATGAATAACACAGACACCAAAATTTTTGTTAACGAGGAAACCGCAAACGCAGAAAAACCCCGGGACCTAGTCCAGATTGAACACACACTGTATTAAGCCGCTACAGACACTATCTTACTATAAGCTAACTTCGGAGTGGATTGTAGTTGAACCTCAATCAGTCTCCCACTGATCCATGGTACAGTTGTACTCTGTACGCCTCTGATCCCAGCAGGATACTGCACACATGATTCCCTTAGCTGATCTCACCCACAACCAAGAGTTGCTACGACCAAAAGTCGAAGATTTGACAATAAACAAATCTGTCTCACACAGACAAGTCTATCAAAGGATCAATCTGTATCCCACAAATAAACCCTAAAAGGTTTTGTTCCGTCTTTTGATTATAATCAAGGTGAACAGGAACAAATTGATAATCCGGTTTTATATTCCCGAAGAACAGCCTAGAGTTATCAATCACTTTACAACAATCTTATTTGTATGGTAGCGAAACAAGATGTTGCGGAATCACAAACAATGAGACGAAAATGTTTGTGATTACTTTTTATATCTTGCCTATCGGAGATATCAATATCAATCCAATCAATCTGATTGTAATCGTACAATAGAAGATGTAAGATCAGATCACACAACTACGATAAAAGTAGTATCGATCTGGCTTCACAATCCCAATGAAGACTTTAAGTCGTTAACCTGGTTTTACAAGAAGAAAACCAAAGGTTAAAGGAGAACGGACTCTAGTATGTAAACTAGTATCACGTGAGGTATGGGGATTAGTTTTGTACAGATATTAGAGTTCCCCTTATATAGTCTTTCAAATCAGGGTTTGCAATTAAGTTACCTTGGTATCAAAGTAATCAGTATCCACCGTTAGATGAAAACCTGATTTAGATTCAAGCTAATATTTCTCAATCATTAGATCGAAAGCTTAGCTTGTTACGTACACTTGACAATGAATGCTTCTAGGTTTGTTAACCGTACCCAAACGTATGCACTTGTTGGTTCAACAATAGTTAACCAAATGGTTAACCATGTGAGCATTTCATATCAACCACGTTCTTCTTCACCATAACTAGTTCAAATGTTTTCAAATGAACTAGTTAGAGAGTTGTTCAATTGCAAGGAAATCTCATGTACTACACAAGACACAATTGAAGCAAAGATGATTTGATTCACTCGAATCGGTTCATGAACTTTTATAGACACGGTTTGAAAACTACATTCCTTAGTATTTTTAAGTTTAAGTTCAGAAATCATCTTCAGATATATAACCTTCTCAAGTTCGCAGACTAGGTTCTCGGACTTAAGTTACCGGGCAGAGTTTACAAACTCAATCAAAAATTCTCGGGTATGAGAACTTCGCCGGTTCGCGGACTGAGTTAGAGGACTTAGCTTCACGCAAGTAGTTTGTCAACTCCAACATAAATTCTCGATTTGAAAACTTCGGCCGTTCACGGACTGAGTTCGCGGACTTGGCTCACGCCATTCTTTCGGTTCTCTTGATCAACAAAGTTCGCAAATTTTGGTTCAAGGAATGGGACTTATATATAAATGTGTTTCCACAATAATGCTTATGTCCACCATTGGTTATGTAATCTAAACTCTCATTTCAATCATTGAAACATTCTTAGAGGACGTTATATAGTTGTTACACCATTTCTCGTCAAAGCAATTTTCAAGATGATTGAAACATATCACGACTTTCGTCACATGGTAAAGATAAACTTGGTTAAAGCGAAAATATTACCAACTCATATTTTGAGATATAAATAGGCGAGGTATACTCGGCTATAAATCCCAAATGTATAATCAAAATCTATATATATAGCATACGACTTCTTGTCTCAAAGAGTAGGAGATAGAATAGATAGACTTTTGAGTGATAGATAAGTTCAAGTCTTCACATACCTTTTTGTCGAGAAGTTACACCAGTTCCTTGAGTAGTTTTTCTACTTGTATGATGAATAGCCATGAAGTCCTTGAGCTCAACTACACTTTTTATCCTAGTCCGGGACTTAGCTATAATAGACTAGAAATCAAGACTTATAGTTTTGATCACTAACATTGACAAACATGCTTGAGATAGCAACGCATGCGAGTTCGACCGAGCAATGCTCTAACAGATGTTGTATAATAATACTATGACATTGTATAACCATGATTGAGAACGTATGTTTTTCATATGTTTTCTTATTGTTATGGCTACGAATCTTTAACAACAATGATGCTGATTTGAACACGTTCAGAATCGCTGGAGTACTTGGAGTGGCGAGGAATTCAAGGAATGTTGAAGGGACAAGGAAAATCAATCATGATGGATGAGAACCTACAAAGTTTATTTATTTTGTAATGCATACGTATTGATAGTTTTGTCACTAAAATTGACAAAGGGGGAGATTGTTAGAGCATTGCCCGGTCGAACTCGCAAGCGTTGCTATCTAAAGCTTGTTTGTCAAGTTTAGTTGATCAAAACTATAATCTTGATTTCTAGTCTACTTATAAAATATGTCTCAGATTAGGATAGAATGTGTAGTTGAGCTTTGGACTTCACGGTGTTCATTGACTGAAGACGAAAATATACTAAGGAGAGCTTGGAGGAACTTCATCAACAAAAGATATGTGGAAACTAAAACTTATCTATCACTCAGAAGTCTATTCTATTATATCTCCTAGTGAGACTAAGTCGTGTAGCTATATGGACTTTTATATTATACACATTTGATATTTCGGGCCAAGTTTATCTCGCTTATCTATATCTCGAAATATATGTTGGAAGCTTTTTGATTTATATACGTTCATCATATTATTGACGAATTTAGTTGGAATCAATTTATTTGTTGGAAACTAAATAATAAATCAAAATATGATCATGTGGAAATTTCCTTGAAACATCTTACGTGAGACAATCATTTGATGTCGACTTGGAAAGTTTCATATTGATCATTCGATCACTTGAAAATTACTTGAATCTAATAGTTTGTGCGATACAGCTATTGTCGTCTTATAAGGATGTTTCAATGATTAAAATGCGAGTTTAGAACAAAAACCTTTGTCTGGATACATTACAGTATGCGTACCTAGTATGCAAACGGTTTTGGTATGCTTCAGGTCCGGGAACATTGTTTATTTACCTAGTATGCGAACGGTTTAAAATGTTAAAGTCCGAGAACCTTGTTTGCATACCAGTATGCGAACGGTTCTACCTGAGTTAGGTCCGGAGCGGCTGTTTGCATACCCCCTTTGCAAACGGCTGGACAAGACCGAAGTCCGGAAGCTATAGTTTGCGTACCTGTTTGCAAACTTAGTGGTTAAAGTTCTAAAATCGGTTAAGTATGTTTTAATACTCATGAACAAATACATTTATGAATTAAGGAATGCAATCTTTGCAAACCGTGGCTTAATGTTCGTGAATTGGTTCTTACGAATCAATCCGATTTTGATTCAATTGGTTCATATATATTTCTATGAAATAGTGAATAATTGAAAAACTCTATGTGAAACAAAATTAGATTCATTTGATTATTTTTCATGATTGATTGATCATCATAGTTGATCTAGATGTGTTAGATGAATGTGGTTAAGACAAAAGTGTTCAGATGGCTAACTTCGTTTAACTGTTATTGAGCCAACTCAATATGCACATTTAGGTACGGTTACCCATATCTAATTGAAGGTATATTTCATTTGTGTGTAACAAGCTAAGACCATATAACGGTGAATAGATATTTCTGTGGTTTTAAGCAGACTTAGCTTGAATCTTAAATCAGGTTTTCATCTAACGGTGAATATTGAATGCTTTGTTACTAAGCTATCTTAGCTTTGATTGAAAGCAAACCATGATTTAAAAGACTATATAAGGGAGAACTCTAGCAACTGGAAAACCTAGTCCCGACACTTTCTTGTGTCCTAGTTGCGACTAAAGTCAATTCTCCTTTAACCTAGGTTTTTCCAAAACCATTATAGGTTAACGACTTGAAGACTTCATTTGGGATTCGTGAAGCCAAATCCAACTATTTTCTTTGTAGTTGTGTATCCTGATCTTACTTGTTCTATCGTGTTGAGTACTATTATCTAAGATTTGCTCGAGATTTATATTCGATAGGTAAGATATAAAAAGTAATGATAAAGCTATTCGTCTCATTCTTTGTGATTCCATAATAATTTCTTCTACTACCATATAGTTAAGTTATTGTGAGGTGATTGATATTTCTAGGATGCACTTCGGGAGTATAAGACCGGATTATTAATTGGTTCCTGTTTACCTTGATTTATCAAAAGAAGGAACAAAAACTTCATAGATAATTATGTGGGAGACAGATCTATCTATCAGAATAGACTTATCTATGGGAGACAGGTTTATTTATAAGTCTTCGACCTTGGGTCGTAGCAACTCTTAGTTGTGGGTGAGACCAGCTGAGGGAATCAAGGGCGCAGAATCCGGCGTTGTTCTAGAGGCGTAAGGAACGCGACTGTACCTTAATCGGCGTGAGACTTGGTTAGGGATTAACTACATTCCAGTCCAAAGTTAACTTGTAGTAGGCTAGTATTTGTAGCGGCTTAATACAGTGTGGTGTTCAAATCTGGACTAGGTCCCGGGATTTTTCTGCATTTGCGGTTTCCTCGTTAACAAAATATCTAGTGTCTGTGTTATTTATTTTCCTCATTATATTTTTATATAATTGAAATATCACAGGTTGTGCGTAGTTCAATCAATTGGTAATCCGACCTTGATTGTTGGATATGAATTGATTGGGACTTGGACATTGGTCTTTGGTAACATCCAAGTTATTTCTCATATCAATCGGGCTCACGGATTTCTATCATATTGTATTGAGAAATTGATATATAACTCTGATATATTCTTGATTAAGCTCGCTTTATAAGATGGTGCTCTTAGAATTATATTGGATTTAGTCCATACAGATTGCCGAACAAATTATTGGGTGTGGTTGTTGTACCCATGCTTTTTCACTCGCATTCATAGACGATCACACAAAGTGTGAACCGAATTTTCGTATTCTCTCGACTTTGTCCATTGACGATCACATTCGGTAGAGGACTTTTAGGTTGAAATAAAAAGATTATGGTGTAGTTGGGTACCCTCGTCTTTTCAGAAGGCTAGGGATACTGAGGAAACTAAGTAGCTATGGGTAATCTACTTGGTCCCAACTATACGAAATTGGTATTAGATTTTGTATAGCGTCTTAATTCTGAGAGTATTCGAAATTGGACTAAGTCCCCGGGTTTTTATGAATTTGCGGTTTCCTCGTTAACAAAATCTTGCTGTGTCATTTACTTTACTTCCGCATTATAATTGTCTTATTATAATAAAGTAAATTATACTTGTGCGTTAATCCGAATTACTTGTCATTGATCCTAATAGTCAATTGGTTTTTACTGTAACTATTGTCAAGTAAATTATCTTGTTGTCGAATTTTCTCGACCTCTTCCATAGACAATCACACAAAGTTTAGGACTTAAGTTGTGTTGTCTTGACTCTGTCTATAGACGATCACTTAAGATACCGTACTTCTAGATTGATATTTAAAAGATTATGGTGTATTTGGGGACCCTCGTCTTTTCACATTAGGCATCTCTTTAAATTTTGACGAAAATAATTTATCCTAATTATTAAGTTTTGCTTGATATTCATAAATTTGGACTCCTTAGAAAATATGCTTATCAACAGTAGTTATACCCTTAGGTATCCCACTATGGCTCATCCAATAAATACGATTTGAAGTTCGAACAGAATCAAACATATCTTTAAACGTTGCGAGACTTCTTTCAAATTGGGCTTTTTTATCATGTAAATATAATTGGACTAGAGAAATGTGATGTCGTTCTTATGTCTTGTATAACCAGAAACTACCATATTTTACATCTTCACGTAAGTTTTATACATAGAAACTACATGCGGAGTGGTTTACAATTCTATTTCTACGAAAGTGAGCTAATAAAATCAGAAAAAAAAAATTAGCTTGGTGGGTGACTACAAAATGAATGAAAAACCTAAAAAAATAAGCCGCTATATTAAGTATTTTGAGTCCACGTGTATTCTCAGATTCGTACTTTACCACAATGTGCAATACAGACTTAGACTGGAATCAAATTTAGAGACAATCATAATAAACATTTTTAGGCTTATAATCTTCATTAGCTGCAAATTGATATTTGCCAATAGTAAGTGATGGAGGGAAGTGAGGACAAATGGGGTCAATAGACCCCACTTGATTTAAGGAATTGATTAAATTAGGCTTAGTCTTTTAGAAATCCATTGCTCTTATGGGAGAAGATATACAACTAAATGAGAAGATTTATGCCTATGATGGCGTCAAAAACGAGGACCAGTAAAACAACATTAAATATACACAAAATTGGTTAAAAAGATCAAAATCACAATTCCTGAGTGAAAAAGACTTGTACATTTTGATACTGTTTAAATGGACAAAAATTAAAAAAATATTGTTCAAATGGACAAAAATATAAAAATAGTCAGGATGTAACCAGTTTCATCCTACCCATTTTCAAATACTTTTTCTAATTTTAAATTTACATGAGGATGCATCCAGTTTCATCCTTACTATTTTTTAAGTTTAAGCCAGGATGAATCCAGTTTCATCCTTGCTAAAAAAATTTTTGTCCATTTCACCCATACTAATTTTTTACTCATCCATTTGAACCATGTTTTAAAATTTTTTAGACAAATGACCCGTTTTCCTTTAAATATATAACACAAATATGATTTTATAACCGATTGTTACTTTGATAGTACTAAAAGGTTGATGAAGAAGGCAAAAAGAAGAAAAAAAACGCCTTCTTGCCGCTTATATGTCCGTGAACAAAAACTTTTATTATGTAAATTTGTCCACATTTGAGAAAAGTCTTGGCTACATCACTAGCTAACACAATTACTCCCCTGTTTAAAAAAAAATATGTTTGTTAGGTTTTGTACAAAAAATAAGAAAACCAATCATCATATTCTTTTTCTCATTTCTCCTTAAAACATCTCCAATGTAAGGGTCAAAAGTCTTAAAATTGAATGACACCTAGAATTTAAGATTTTTTGCACCAAATTTCCATCTCCAACACAAGGGTCAAGGTCATAAAGATAGATGACATGGTTAAGTGGGGGTAATAGAGAAAGTATAAATAAGACTTTCTCTGTGACCTTGGGTCTTAAAGCCACATCATTATTTTGTCTCTAAATTCAAATAATGTTTATTAGATAATATCTTGGGGTTGGAGATCAATTCGAGGTAAAAAAAAATTATACTAATTTTTTTTTGTCATTTAGGAATGACCCACAAATAAGAATGTGTTAATAAGACCTCCACATGGGATGACCTTGACCCTATACATTGGTGATGCTCTTAAGAAAAAAGGGGTTCCTTATATTTTGAAAAGAAAAAAACATGAAAGAGAAATGTCCCCAAGTTTATAAAAGAGAGATATGTGGTCCCTAATATGGGCAAAATAGAATAACTTTCCACTTACATAAACTAGCCTTTTTTTCATTTTTTGACATACCCGAATAAGAAAGAATAAGAAAACTCAACCTATATTTTTTTGGAACCCTGTTTTAGGGCATACCAAAAAAGTTTAAGGCATACAAAAGGATTGAACTAGTTAGGATGGGGTGAAAAGGGGTATCCAAAGATAGGCAAACTACTTAGTTACCCTCGATTAATTTATTAATATAAAAAAAATTATTAAAATGATTTCCAATTTAAAAAAAATCTAGTGTCTTGATTTTTTTAAATTTAATTTTTTTTATTTGATTTAAATCAAGATAACTGGAATTTTCGGTAGTTACAAAATAAAGTTCGGCTTATTTGGAGATCTCATGAAATACTCCTTATATGTAGTTTAAAATCTAGTTTAAATCATAATGTATGTTCTTTCCTATTGAAAAAAAAAGAGTATAGACGATTGTCCAACTTTGTACATCGTGCAATTTATATCAGTACCAAACTTTTTAGGCAAGCAAGACTTCTGGTAATGGAGACTCTACAGTGTCATGTATAGATTTGCAATATTGAGCAACTTCTGAAAAAGGTGTTGTTGCACAAAAATATTAGACATGTGTGCCATTTATAGGTTGCAAATTCATTAAAGTAGTAATCCTAATACTTCAACAAGAAAAAAAATGTTGTGAAACTAAAAACACAGAAGTAGAGACATAAAACAGAGAGAATAAGAGGGGAGAATTCTATTCATATATGTGAAAATACAATGGTTTATGACTCTATTTATAGAGTTTACATACTTGGTTACCAAGTAATAGGGTTCCACTAAAGTGCATCTATATAATATACTGCCGTTTATAACACTCTCCCTAGATGACCATTGTATCTAAGCTAATTCTCTCGTTAAAACCTTATCAGGAAGATCTGAATGGAAAAAACCTGATTGAAGGGAAAAGAGTGCAATAACAGGAAAACTTACAACAGAGTTGGACATGCAAATGTTGCCTCATTAAAACCTTGACAAGGAAAACTCAGTGGGATAAAACCTTGCTGAAGGAAAAAGAGTACAGTGTGATAGTCCAGTAAAATACCTTTCACTATGATGCTCCCCCTGATGAGTACTTCAGTTAAATCTTGGCTTGCATATCTTTCACTCGAGACTTCCAAATTTCGATGAACGATTTCTTGAATGCAGATGATTGTTGTGCTTTCATGAAGATGTATGATACTTGATGAAGTCTTCTTTTGTGTTGCACAAGCAGTATTGTCTTCCATTAATACTTTTGTGGAATCTACATTCTTCTTCAACACACATTGAAAACTTGTGTCATGGATTACTAGCTTCCCGAGATGATTTCCAGAAGTTGTTGATGAAGTTTCTTCAACATAGAGCAAAGATGTAAATAAATTACCATAAGTGAACAAAACTACATTCGTGGTCATACCTTATATGGATCGGAATGATATCCGAATTACTAAGGGCTTGTTATGTTGATTTGGTTTAACAAAGTGACCTAGTTAATGGTAGGAATCCACCAAATAACCGAAATTATAAAATTCCCCCTTGGATGACCACCATGTTGAATTAATTTTCCTCACTAAAACCTTTCCTGTAAAAACCTAATGGGAAAAAATATTTGGACGAAGGAAAAATAACACAAATATCAACACTATGAAAAAAATTGAACATTGACAAGATGTTGCCTCGTTAAAATCTTGTCAGGAGAACCACATGGGACAAAACCTAAAACGAAGGGAAAAGAGTACAACTTTTGACGTATTTATGGATGTTAACCCAACTACATGAGTTTTACCTAAAACAAGCATCAAAATAATAACTCTAGTCTATATTAAAGACGAGTTTATGCTATCAAAATTCTAATTGCAGATTTAAGAAAGAAAAAAAATAGAAATTTTTTCTGCAAAAGCTAGCGTGGATGTTGGTGTTTTTAAGGACTCCTCAAGAGACCTACAAAGTTGAAATCATCAACTAATTAATCCGGATTTTTGGTTTTGTACCAAGTTTCTAAAAAATACATAAAGGATTGTTAACACTGACACAGTCAGGTAGTTGTCTGAATATAATTTGAATCCCAAAAAGATTGCAAATTTGGATATGTTCCCAGCCATATTTGTTGTGTAAATGCCATTTGAATCCTTCAAGGACTACCATGCCAAAAACATCATACATGAAGAAATTTTTTTTATTGAATCAATCCTAGGATTTGCACATATAATCCTTATCATTCTTATATCGTGCTGTGAAACTAAAAACAGAGAAGTAGAGACATAAAATAGAGAGAAGAAGAGTGGAAAATTCTATTCATATATGTGAAAAATACAATGGTTTATGACTCTGTTTATAGAGTTTACATATTTGGTTCTCAAATAATAGGGTTCCACTAAAGTGAGCATCTATATAATAAACTATTGTTTATAACAAAAAAATCCTAACCATCACCTGTATTATGAGGACCAATACAATAGAGAATAACCATGCGAGTCTAATTTTGTGCACACTCCTTTGAAGAGTGTGCACGTAACAAATCATTCTATTGACTAGTCCTAACAATTAGTTAACGGTTTAGGATAATTAGTTTTTATTCTTTTTATCTAAATTGCAATAATCTAAAAAGGAAACAAATATATCCAATACATCTATTATAGCCTACAATTTAGTGTTTTAAAAAAAGGAAACGAATAATTAACTATAACAAACTCATAGTGATCTTACTTTAAGTTTTTTTTTCCTTCATCATATATTTAATAAAAACTGAATTTTTCAAGATAGTGGTAAATTATCTTTCTGAAAATATCGATGGGAAAAAGCTTAAATCGTAAATCATAAAAATTGATTGACGTAAATTGTCACAATTTATTCTTAAAGTATTGGAAGACTATAAAAGAAATGCTTAAGAAGAAGATGAATTTAACTAAGATTAATATAACATATAACATTTGATCATCGCATATTCTTTGTCTAAGCAGATAAAACGTGATCAGTTAGGATTAATATAATTTTATTAAATCTAATTTTTATTTTAATTGTTAGAACTAATTAAATACCAGTTTTCTATTTTAGAAAGATGGATTTTAGGCTTGATTAGATATGTTCTGTATATTCGTTTCTTTTTTAGGATTACAATTAAGAAAAGTTAATGAAAAAAACTTATTTCCCTATACCGTTAACTAATTATTAAGACCAGCCAATAGGATGTTTTTGTTACGTGCACACTCTTTAAAGTAGTGTGCACAAAATTGGACTCCAACCATGCTAAATAAGTTACTAATTTTTATGGAAAAAAATAATACAAATCCGTATTTATGATAAATTTCAAAAACTGAAAACAAATACTATAAATAAAAACAGCTTGCATAATGCAAGTCTGTAATGATACTCTATACCTAGGGCTGTAGCGATTTTGCTTTTAGTTGTGGGTCGTGCACTCGTGCTACCCAAGCGACAGCGCAGGTAAGAATTATAAAGTAAATCTTCCAAAATAGATATATGGTTGTTAAAAATAGAAGTAATTCTAAAAAAGTCCTTCTTGTTATGAAAAGGTTGGATAGCTAGGTGGTTGATCCATCTGAGTAACACATTTATGTGTGGGACCCACGAAGTTATCAAGAGAACGACACTTACATGTCTGACGTGTCTCCTGTAGAGGGATATTTATCCCTTAGTAAGGTCGGCTAATTCTCTTGTACAATTTGTTCCTAACCTCTATATATACACTCGTTCTGGTCCATTGCCAATGTACGTTTTTGAAACTTAATAATAAGAAATGAAACAGAGAACTCAGTTCTCATATTCTCCCCACATTTCGTTTTATCTCTTTTTTAATTAATGTGATATATACTGATCATCAGTTTAATATGCGGTAATATATGAATCCTGGTTCTGATGATACATGAAGGAACATGACTAGTATCTATTAAACATGGAGCACATCCTTTGAACAGCTTACTCATTCGGTAATCAGTACATTAATTGTATAAAACGTTATCAATACGAATTGCTCTATCCCAATCGGCATGGGGGCGGACGATACGGAAAAAGGATAATTTTCTTCAACCTTTGCATATTTAATTTAACTACTTTTAAATAGTTTTATGCGGACTATCTAACTTCGTTTCCTATTTTAATTAGGACTTGGTAAAGAGAAAACTAGACATTTTACCGTGTCTTGTATGTGCTATTTGGAGCACAGGTAATTATGCGGTACATGAAGAGATATCCAAAATAGGTACGTACTGGCAACAACTCATATTTGTGATGTTATTCGATTTCGAATTTAGCCAAATATTTGAGTTTTTATAGCGTTTTGATATTTTCCATTCTAGCCAACCAACGGAAGGTTTTTCCGCGTCCTTTTGGATAGCGTAGAGAGTAAAATTACCTTTGTTGGTACACCAATAATTTTTATGGTGTTAACGGTTTTAATATCGGCAGAGCGTGGAATTTTTGCATCCACAGGGAAGCAAAATTTTAATATTCTTTTGCTATATATAATAATCTCCGGAATTCAAAGTCTTTCCACTAAAGGTCGAAATGCGATAAAAATGGACACTAGGTTAACGTGGTTAGCCAGTCTCTATCAGCGGTCCTTAAAATGACCTGCAATTGATATCGAGACAATTTCTTTTAAGATAAAGATTGTGTTCATATTTTATCCTTGATAGATTAATATTTCGTCGAGCCTAATGGACGAAATTGGAGATTTGTCGGTATTATGTTAGAACCGTACATATTGCATTTTGAATGTTTTCTTCCTTGTTTCACCATTAATTTTTGTTGAAAAATAGTTCGGCTTGATTTTAGAGAACATATATGCACCGTATAAGATGGTGCGGCGAGCAATAAGGAGAGACGCATATTTTGCGCCCTTATGTGTTCCATCTTGTTTTACGGCGTGCATAATATGCGCCAATTATAGCATCGACGAGCTTTAAGAAGCTAGTGTGCAATAATGAGTGTTGCATTTCTTTAAATGATATTGAGGGTTAATATCATGTCTTCTCGTCGCCTGATCTATTACCTAAAATCATGAATTTGGTGAATTAAATTTGCAGTTGTACCTATGCAAATAAGTTTATCTTTTGCAAAGAAGGAAAATACAATTGTGGTAGGCATATATTTGAATATGGGAACCACAATAATAGTTCTCGGGTTTGAGAACATGATAAACCCCGTACCACCAGAAGTGAAAAAATACGGGACAGTAGCATAGTGATTGGTTTGAATAAGCCATCTTTGAGCTTGGTAGAGCTCTGCTATCGCTGTGACATAAAAGACACGGTACGTGCATTTGAAATGTTGTTCATTGTTGTTGATCTCTATCGGTCGTCTTGGCAGGACTGATACTAATATTGAGATAGTGTCTGTGGTCACAATATTCGTTTACAGTTTACTGTTAATTTTTACATGGAAATGTAAATTCTTAAAATTATTCCAGCTGGACAGTAAACGATAGAGGAAACCTGATCAGTCACCTCTCCTGAGTTGCGTGTTATTTTTGTTTTCTGCACCCAGTTGCTCCCTTGATAGGTAGAATAATGCGGAACTGGATGTTCTGTTGATGAGACATCCCGCCTAAGGATCGGGGGAGAATCGTCGACGACATTGGTTAATTCCAATTATGTCTCATCTAAATTCTCACACCAAGAAATGCATGAGGTGTTGGAGATTACTCTGTTGCTAAAGTTAACAAGAGTACGCTTGCTTGATTCAGCATAAATTAAAGTCCTTGCAAGACATGCCATGGAATCGCAGTGATTGTTTCGTCTGAAAATATGCTTAGAAGCATAAACGAAAAACCTCTTGTATGAGGTATGCCAATCTAATCAGATAACGTCCATGTTCTCTTTGAGTGATGAGTTGATAACTCCTTACGAGGAGCATATCCATGAAATTTGCGTTGATATCTCATGGAGAAGAATATCCGTATATTGAAGTTTGGTACCAATGGATCAAGATATCCTCGTACTCTAGAGAATGATGTAAGATCGTTATTAACTGATTGTTAACTAGTTGTCGATAATACTCTGAGTAGCTACTAAAATCGATGGATATCCCCCCCTTTGCAAAGGATTTATCGAAAAAGTTTATATGATTGGCAAGTATGGACCTCAGTCCATATTAATGTGGTTTCTCCTTTTTGTACGCTCTTGAGACCTTAGTCTCAGCTTCGATTGTGATTTGATGCCAATCAAAGAGCATGGTGAAGAAAACTAAGGTCGCTTGTTATTTAGCACCACCTTGAAAATGAGTATCCGCAGACACTAACCAGGTTGATGGAAGTATGGTCTGGTAGTCATAAATGACTCGACATATCACCTGGATGATAATTGTGTATCTATACTCATATAGATATTAAATGAAACTCTTCTTTGTAAGTTATTGATGTTGTATCATCCTAGTGATGCTTTGGGCTTTGATGGTGAGTATATTTGATGTTCTTGTGCATTTTGAACTTATTACTCATGAAACCATTGTCATGTTTTCTGTTTGAGACGTGTTATATTCTACTGTTGTTACTAATCTACTACAAGATTTGCAAATTTGATGAGAAAGTCTTCCCACCGTTTGGGGAAGGAAAGGTTGTCGCCTGAAAAATGGCGTGAAGTATCCTGTTTTGCACGAAGATGAACCGGGATGTATCTCATATGAATGTTTTTCAGCAATGAAAGACATATAGAAGATTTGATATCTTCAGAAATTGCAAATCAAGTTTCTCCATGAGAAGCTATGTATGTAATAGTAGTAAGTGTGTCATTTGAAATACACCAAAATGTAGATGACTAGTTGATTTAGAATATTCTGCACCTCCTGAAAGGAAGAGCCAGTCACAATCATTGAAATATAGTGCTCTCAAAGAGACTATCAAAGGAAGATCTGGTCTCTCTGAGTATAGTTCTCCTAATAAGGGAACGTCTCTGCAAAGGATGTGGAACCTCAAAATAAGAGGACTCCAGTAAAGCTTGCATGCAATAGAAAAATTTGCTATCATAATACAATGATTGTCGGTGACATACTCAAAGTATCCAATGATACTTCCACTCTCTATATTGGAATGTCATCAAAGGAATGATTGGTTAAATATGAAAGAAGGGATTCGGGCAGAATAATTGTTTCTCATAAAATGAATGATTGGTTAAACATGAAAGAAGGGATTCGGGCAGAATAATTGTTTCTCATAAAATGAATGGTTTTGGTACTGCAACCAGAACGCTCGATAATGTGAGCTACTCGTAGCCACATGTGGGTGTTTGTAGTACTAACATCCTATGATGTGACCCCGAGTGGATACAGGTGGGTGTTTGTGCATAATGAGAAAAGCAAGGTCAACTAATGGCACAAAGTTTTTCACAGAGACATGAGGTAGATTTCTTTGAGACATATTCCATGTTATGGATGAAGCTACCTCTTTGGTATTTGTCTGGCAGTCTTTAAGAACTCGACGTACATTTAGAAGATGTGGTTACTGCATATCTGTATAAAAGACTATATACAGATAACTGCATACGAATTCCTGAAGGTTTTTCACCTGTCAGTAGAATTACCATGTCATATGCATTTCTCAATAAGGACGAAAATTGTCAATCGTCTAAGTGAGTGCTTATATTGTCCAGGGATATGTGAACCATCTTATATGCTCATAAATTGTGCATTCACTAGATTTTATTTATGCAACATCTATTTTATTGGAAATTCTGAAGATTTCTCCAAAGCACAAAAATGCTTAAAGCAGAAGTTCGAGATGAGAATCTCGGTAAAACAAGATTGCAGTCTGAACATTGTAGCTAGCATTCCATTAATTCCGTCAACCTTGAAGGTTTAGACATATTTACAGTCATTTGATCTCTTGGTTTTAAGATTGATCAGTTTACATCTCAACAGAGGAGATGTATCACTCTGTGGTTTGCATTACACAAAAGATGTGTAACTGGTTCATTAGCTGAAATATGCTATAGATACCTGATATTGGGTTTGTAGTAAACATGTAAGCCTGGTTCTACCCAACACCAATATCGAGACATTGGTCCGGAGAAAGCTCTTTCATCTTCACGGTACCATTAAGCTTGATCTTTTGCATGAAAGATCGCTGAATGTCTCCCACAGAGAAAAGCTAATCGGGTTGTTTAAGTTTTGATTTTTGGCAGGGTCGTTGAAGCAGCTAAATATTTTCCTAGCTAATAGCCTTATAAAAGAGGAACTTGTGCATCCTCCGAGAGATTATGATTGTTCAGACAAAGCTAGTGGAGAATATATAAAAGGCCGACACAACCAAATGATCATTAAGAAATTGCACAGAGGAAAATCAGACTGATTTTCTCAACTAAAGGAAGATGGAGTTGCAGAAGACTTTAAAGGGTGGTCCGGAATTCTAAGCAGTACTACCAGGCATAATGATCAAGCGAGAAGGCTTCTCATCATGGGGAGTAAAGCCATGGAAGACTATGGATATATGGACATTAGGTCGTGTACTCTTTTTCCTTAGTCAAGGTTTTGTCCCACTGGGTTTTCCTTGTCAAGGTTTTAATGAGGCATGCGAGTCCACTGCTATCCGCAGTTCGACGTGTTGTACTCTTTTTCCTTCATCCTGGTTTTTATCCCTCAGGGTTTTTCCGGGCAAGGTTTTAACGAGGTAACATCTGCGAGTTTATCATAGTTCTGAGAACTCATGTTTTCCTACGTTCAGGTTTTATCCCTATGGATTTTCCTGACGAGGTTTTTAATGAGATAACAACCTTAGAACGGTGGTCATCATCTTAAGAGATGTATATCCATAGATTTTCTTGAGATGCGGTTATCGGAAAATCGCTCGTATTATTTGGTTCAGGAATTTGCTACACCTGTTTTTTCCCTAAAGAAGTTTTTAACAACGCAGCTTGCTCATCGATGTCGGCAGCAGTATGAATTGTAGGCGCTCAGTTTTTGTCCTAAATGGTTTCCCTGACACAGTTTCGACAAAGGAAGAAAATTCGTGACATCAGTTTTTGTCCCACCGAATTTTTATAACAAAATTTTGACGCGACAATGTTTGGAACGGTGGATCATCCAAGGAGGAGTGTTATGAAAAGGTTGGATAGCTAGGTGGCTGATCCACCTGAGTAGCACATTCATGTGTGGGACCCACGAAGTCATCAAGGGACCAACACTTACATGTGTGACGTGTCTCCTGTAGAGGGATATTTATCCCTTGGGAAGGTCGGGTAATTCTCTTGTACAATTTGTTCCTCACCTCTATATATACACTCATTCTGGTCCATTGCCAATGTACGTTTTTGAAACTTAATGATAAGAAATGAAACAGAGAACTCAGTTCTAATATTCTCCCCACATTTTGTTTTGTCTCTTCTTTAATTAATGTGATATACTGATCATCAGTTTGGTATGCGGTAATATATGAATCCTGGTTCTGATGGTACATGAAGGAACATGACTAGTATCCATTAAACATGGAGCACATCCTTATAACAACTTACTCATTCGGTAATCAGTACATTAATTGTATAAAACTTCTTATCTTTTTATACACAATTGATTTTATTTTCCAATTGTTCTTCCTTTTTAGGGTCTGGTTTTTACATATGATAAGTAATAACCAAATTCTTTCTCGTCTGATTTGCTTTCCTTGATCAAAATTAAGGCTCGCATGTCTTGTTCTTACTTTGATTATTTCAATCATACCGATTTTGATATCGGGTTCTCTTATGATTTAATCATGATGATCATCATAACAGTGTTAGTTCGTAAAAACAAATGAATAATATGGGAATTTGGATCCTTATAATATGGATTTTTCCAAAAAATAAAAACTTAGTGTTGCTGGTAGTGTGCAGTGTTAGGCGATTTTTTTTTTTGATAAAAGTTAGATGATGTTTATACGAGGAAGTTTACTGTGATGGCAGGTATGGTGGTGGTGTTGAGGGCGGGGACGGACACGGTGGTGCTATTTGGGGAGGCGGTGGATGCGGTGGTGCTATTGAAGGTGGTAAAGGCGCTGGTTTCATTCTCAATTCTTCTACACATCCTCTCAAGTCTACACGGAATGGATTAGTATAATCAAAACCATCAACCCTGTATTGTTCAATATATGTGCTTCTTTCATAATCGATTGACAATTAGTCACATTTGATCATTCTTTTATGATGACAGTCACATTTTAAGCATCAGTATAATTTCCTTATTATCAAGAAGGCTTACAATTTAAAAATAAAAATAAAAATAAAGGACTAGGTTATAATTATATAGTTAATTTCTTTTAACTACAGCTGCATCCTTATATGAAAAGGTGAAGCATGCTCAGACACATCCTCATCCGTTAAAAATATGATCCAACGGCTTACAACATGTTAGCTTAGAAAACAGTATACATTGTCGCGTGGGGTAGCACGGCCCTTTAGTTATTATTATGATCATCATCGTGATATCTATTTATCTAAAATTACCACCTAAAAGAAATATAGTATAACTGTGAAGAGATGATTCAACTTCCTGACAAACAAAAATAAAATTGTCTGTTTAGAGCACTGTTCGGTCGAACTCGCAAGCGTTGCTATCTCAAGTTTGTTTTTCAATGTTAGTGATCAAAACTATAAGTCTTGATTTCTAGTATACTTATAGTGATGTCTCGGACTAGGTTATATTGTGTAGTTGAGCATTAGACTTCACGGCGTTCGTCAATTGAAGACGAAGAACTATTAAGGCGAGCTTGTGGAACTTCATCAACAAAAGGCACGTGGAGACTAAAACTCATCTATCACTTGGAAAGTCTATTTCCACTCTATCTCCTATATTGAGACATAAGTCGTATTACTATGGTTTTCGTTTATACACATTTGAGATTTCGAGCTGAGATTAACTCGCTTACATATTTCTCGAAATATGTGTTGGTAAGCTTTCGCTTCAACCAAGTTCATCTTATATTCTTGACGAAAGTCAAAAGATGATCATGTGAAAATCGTTGAGTAACATCTTACATGGCTTGTGTGATTCAATCATTTGGTGTAGACTTGGAATGTTTCGTTATGATTGTTTCAATAACTTGAAAATTGCTTTGATACTAATAGTGTGTGAAAACGGCTATTGTCATCCTCTAAGAAAGATCAATGATTGAAATAGAGTTTAGAACTATTGGATTATGAACATGGTTTACACTCTTGCATGTATGTGATCCATGACCGGGACTAGAGTATGCATACCCGTATGCGTACTTGTAGTTGTGAAATTCCGTGTACCAAGTACACATACCGGTGCGCATACTTGCGTAAGGTATAGGTCAGGTAATTTCTGTTGGGTTTTGGAAGTGTACTAAGGTATGCGTACCCGTTCACATACTGGCGAACCCAAACTCAGACCGACTACTTAAGTATGCGTACCGGTTTGCATACTTGAGTGGTTAAAGTTCTAAAATCGGTTTGTTGATGAATACATTTATATATTAAGGAACGCATTCTTTGCAAACCATGGCTATAATGTTCATGAATTGATTTGAGTGAATCAAACCGATTTTGGTTCAATTGTGTTCATGTATACTTCTATGAGAATATAGCAATTGAAAAACTCTTTAAGTAGTTTCTTTGAGTCATTTGAACTAGTTATGCTTAAGATGAATAAGTTTGATATGAGAGTGTTCATATAGATAACCTCGGTTACCTATTGTTGAGCCAACATGGTGTACACGTTTAGGTACGGTTACATAAACCTAAATGTGGGTACATTTTATTTGTGTATAACAAGCTAAGTTCGATCTAACGGTTGAAAGATATTAGCTTGATTCTAATCAGGTTTTCATCTAACGGTAAATATTGAATGCTTTATTACCAAGGTAACTTAGATTGCAAACCTTTATTTGAAAACTATATAAAGGAGAACTCTAGCAACTGGGAAACCTAATCCCCGCACCTCTTGTGTGATATTAGTTGTATAATCTAGAGTCGATTCTCCTTTAACCCTAGGTTTTTCATGAAACCCTGTAGGTTAACGACTTGAAGACTTCATTGGGATTGTGAAGCCAGAATCAAATATTTTCCCTGTAGTGGTGTGTTATGATCTTTCTATTTCTATCGTATTGAGTACTATCTTCTCTAAGATTTGCTCGAGATTTAATCTCCGATAGGCAAGATAAAAAGTAGTCAGAAACATCTTCGTCTCGTTGTTTGTGATTCCACAATATCTTGATTCGCTACCATACAATTAAGATTATTGTGAGGTGGTTGATAATACTAGGTTGTTCTTCGGGAATATAAGTCTGGTTTATCAATTGGTTCATGTGCACCTTGATTTATCAAAAGACGGAACAAAACTCGTAGGTATTTCTATGGGAGACAGATTTATGTATTCCAATAGACTTTTCTGTGTGAGACAGATTTGTTTATCAAGTCTTCGACTTTGGGTCGTAGCAACTCTTGGTTGTGGGTGAGATCAGCTAAGGGAATCAAGTGCGTAGTATCCTGCTGGAATCAGAGACGTAAGGAGCGCAACTGTACCTTGAATCAGTGTGAGATTAATTAGGGTTCAACTACAGTCCAGTCCGAAGTTCATTGGTAGTAGGCTAGTGTCTGTAGCGGTTTAATACAGTGTGGTGTTCAAAGCTGGACTAGTCCCGGGTTTTTTCTGTATTTGAGGTTTTCCTAGTTAACAAAATTCTGGTGTCTGTGTTATTTCTTTTCCGCATTATATTTTGTTATATAATTGAAATATCACAGGTTGTGCATTGAATCGATCAATTGGTAAATCCAACCTTTGGTTGTTGATTGAAATTGATTGATCCTTGAACATTGGTCTTTGGTACCGTTCAAGTTACTTCTCTTATATTCAATCGGGCTAGCAAATTCCTATTTGCTGATTGCACATTGAATTGACAGATACTGATATAAAACTCTTTGATATGCTTTTATCTAGATTGAGTCTGACTGTCTAGTTGATTCTCTTGAAAGTATATTGGAGTTTGTCTATTTAGATTGCCAAACGAAATATTGGGTATGGTTGTTGTACCCCCGATTTTTCAATGCCCATCTTCTAGTTGATATGCAAATATCTATACCGAGATCTGAACTCTTCTCAACCAAGATGTCTACCTTCTCTTCTCTTGGAGGCACATTCTCCATATATATATTTAGTGATGTTTCATAACAGAAAACCATGATGTCATCAGAATATAACACCTCATCGGAAGATAGGAGTCTGTATCCACCTCATCGGAAGATAGGAGTCTGTATCCACCAACTAATATAAATTATGAATTTGAAAGCTCTGTCAATGTAGACTGTAGAGAAAATTTAATAAATTTGGACTACACGTATTCTTGCATGTAATAAAGAAAACTTTCAAAAAAACAAACAAATCAAGCTTCCTATATTCATGTTCTAGATAATAATTATAAAACAATACTTCTAGATAACAGTCATATATTCATGTTCATAAGGATCTTACTTTTATATATTTTCATAGAATCTTACGCAGTGCCCAAATCGTGTCTAGTGAATACCAATATTTGTATGTACAGATAATAATGTTTAAATTACAAAATCTTGGGCTTTTGTAAAATGGCCAGTTTACTCAATAACTTAAATGCGTGCTATCAAAATACATAGAGATAAATGGTTAGGACATACTCGAAAAAAATAGGCCGCATAAAAACCTTAGCGATGTTAATTTTAATAAGTATCAACTACATAATATCTTGCACACTGAAGTCATTAAATCGAGATAAAACGTTGGTCTCTTTGATTTTGAAAAACTCGTTGCGATCAGTTCTAGGCTCTAGCACAACACTATATATTATGGTTTGTCATAATGATTTCACCTAAGGAGAATCGATTTAGCCAGATTATGAGAAAAGAACTGTATTTCAAATATCAAAGAAGACCTGAGTAAAAACCTTTACTTACCTCATCCACAAATCCGTTATGAGAGTGAAATTTTACCACCTCATAGGATAAATTCCTTATATTAGTTGAGAAAGTACTTTAACTGCCTCACCAGGTGCTTTATCAATTGCACTGATTATTATTTGCGGAATATATAGTGGACCCCCATGAATGACGACCAATACCGCACACTTGCAACACATTCATACAATTATGATGGATATCAAACCACCACAATGAGCATATAAGTACATATGATAATCGTTCTCCTGGTAATGTGATGTATATATACACTGTCTACAAACAAAAACTTGTTATTATCCCTACTATCTTTTTCAATGGCTTTCCACAACAATAGTAGGTGTAGCGACACGTATATTTTTCGTTGAGCTTTGAGCCGTAGCCCAACCCATAAGAATTTTTGTTTATCTAGGTAGTCATCCCTTAACAGCAATTGGTGAGCTTGATTAGTGGATACCTTGGAGAAGGCTAGAATTTTTCGCATGCGTGCCACGGAAAGGGCATGAGCAGCTAAGGGTATCTTAGTCCATGTCACTTTAAAATCAGAAACAAACATTCTTCTTGTTGTTTCCGACATTCTCATCTCCAAACACCACAACTGTTCTCTCCAACCATCACGAACAAAAGGGATTTTTGGTTTTGGATTCAACCTATCTTCAGTGCCATTATTGATATTTGATTACAAGCTTATATTACTGCACAGGTAGGGGGTTCTCTCTCAATTTTATTTTTTTAATTTGTGCTTTTGATTTAATCATCTTTTTCCTTACCGAAGAATTAGTCAATGCGAAATTGTTGTATACTACTTTCCGGTAGTGGCTATTGTTATTTGATTTCAATGTCTAAAGGAAAATGTTTGCTTGCAGTTGCCGAGAGATCCATTCTTACTAATTAAATTTTCAATTTCAAACTTACTGTGTTGAACCTTGGTCTCAAATGTCACTTTCATTTTCGGCTATTGTTTCATTTCGTTTCACTACCTCTATGTCATTTTTGGTTCGATAAACTAAACCATGACTTGAGAGCATATGTTTTCAGTTGCAAAACATTTCCAAAACTATTACAATCCATGCGATTTAACGACCGGTGATTTGGGATGCCTGATAAATGTTCTACCTTATGAAATATACCCATTTTTGGTTCGATAAACTAAACCATGACTTGAGATTTTAAAATCCTTGTTGCTCCACTTAACTTATTAAATGTTCTACCTTATGAAATATACCCATTGGGTTACTTTTTTGTTCCCTCTATTGTACTCCTGATATTCATTTGGTTCTTTGTATTTGTTTCTTCTCGGATATTGGGGCTTAACTTATTAGGTTGAATTTTCAGGTGTGTGTACAGTCGAAGTGATTTTCCAGTATGTAACAAATGAAAGATTTTACCATGTTTAAATCAGACATGTATCGAGTATTCCTCTCTTAACTATGTGTTTGTGGTGATCTTGCTAGCTTCCTGTAGCTAATATTTTAGACTTTTGTTCCCGCATATGGAATTGTATAGTTGAGCCGGTGTTTTAAAGTTATCGTTTAAACTTGAAATGAGGACAACAACTCTACTTTAGGAAACGTCGATCCATTGATTTAGATTCAAGCTAATATTTCTCAACCGTTAGATTGAAAACTTAGCTTGTTATACACAAATGAACTGCACGCTTCTAGGTTTGTTAACCGTACCCAAACATGTACATTGTTGGTTCAACAATAGTTAACCAAAAGGTTAGCCATATGAGCATTTCATATCAACCATGTTCTTCTTCACCATAACTAGTTCAAATGACTTAAAATGAACTAGTTAGAAAGTTTTTCAATTGCAAGGAAATCTTATGTACTACACAAGACATAATTGAAGCAAAGATGATTTGATTCAATCGAATCGTTTCATGAACTTTATAACCACGGTTTGCAAATTTCATTCCTTAGTCTTTATAAGTTTAAGTTCAGAAATCATCTTCAGGTATATAACCTTCTTAAGTTCGCACACTAGGTTCGCGGACTTAAGCAACCGGGCAGAGTTTACAAACTCCAGCAGAAAATCTCGGCACAGACTTTCCGCCGGTTTGCGGACTGGGTTCACGGATTGGTACTCACGCAACAAGTTTGTCAACTCCAGCATAATTTCTCGGGATGAGAAGTTCGGCAGTTCGCGGAGTGAGTTCGCGGACTTGGCAACATGCCATTCTTCCGATTTCTCTTGATCAACAAAGTTCGCAAAATTTGGTTCAAGGGATAGTACTTATGCACATATGTGTTTCCACAACAATACTTATTTCCATCATTGGTTATGTAATCTAAACTCTCATTCCAACCATTGAAACATTCTTAGAGGACGTTATACAGTTGTTACACCATTTCTCGTCAAAGAAATTTTCAAAGTGATTGAAACATATCATGACTTACGTCACTAGGTAAAGATAAACATGGTCGAAGCGAAACGCTTACCAACACATATTTCGAGATATAGATAGGCGAGGTATACTCGGCTCAAAATACCAAATGTGTATAATCTAAGTCTATATATAGCATACGACTTTTTGTCTCAAGAAGTAGGAGATATAGTAGATAGACTTTTGAGTGACAGATAAAATTCAATTCTTCACACACCTTTTTGTCGAGAAGTTCCACCGGTTCCTTGAGTAGTTCTTCTTCTTGTATGATGAATCGCCATGAAGTCCTTGAGCTCAACTACACTTTCTATCCTAGTCCAAGACTTAGCTATAGTAGACTAGAAATCAAGACTTATAGTTTTGATCACTAACATTGACAAACATGCTTGACATAGCAACGCATGCTAGTTCGACCGAGCAATGCTCTAACAATCTCCCCATTTATCAATTTTAGTGACAAAACTATCAATACATATGGAATACAAAAAAGATAAAAAAAACTTTAGTAGCTCCTATTCCACATGTCTAATCTTCAACATTCCTCGAAATCTTCGTCACTTCCAAGTACTCCAATGATCCCAAAGGTTGTAAGTTTAGCATCACCGTTGTTGAAGATCTGTAGCTATAACAATGAGAAAGCATCGGTCTCGATCATTGTTATACAATGTCATAGTATTATTACACAGTTTCAAAGTCCAATTGTATCACAACTTCAACAATAATACTATGGTGATATGTATCACTCTCCCTTAGTCAATACTCCATCTCACATGGAAACCACTCCCCCTTACACAATGATCCGAAAACCATATGTATTTGTAGTGTGAACTACATATTAATTCTCCCCCTTTTTGTCAATAAAATTGGCAAAGGTACAAGAACGAGATCATAATGAAATTTCCGTAAGAGACATTTCATGACTAAAAGAAAAAAATACATACCATCTAATTTAGATGCAATCATATAGCCGAAGCTAATAGCATTCATCAAGGAGTTTAAAGATACAAGATAACCCCTTTAAAATTCCACAGCCGCAAACCACTCAAGATATGACCATTAAGCACAAGTTCAAAAGAACTCTGCCACATTTGATGTCATTCCCAAGGGATCAACAAGAGCGACCTTAATTTCAAAAGAAAAGAAGGATTTTGATTGGACACCAAAAACCATGAGAATGATTTTCTATATCCAAAAACTCAATCAAATTAATCACAAGTAAACCCATGATTAATTTAATCGGAATACGCAATCAAATTAAACACAAAAGTGATCAACTTAATTGATTATGCTCGACATAATAGAACTTATAGAGCATACGACTAACATAGCCATTAGAAAATGAATAGGATAGTCGTTCATATACTCAACATAAGAGGAATCTTACCGAGTATGAAAATACTCAACTAGATTAATTACAAGAGAACACATAATTAATCTAATTGGAATACACAACCAAACTAATTACAAAAGTAATCAATTTAATTGTCATTTGTTTTGCTCGACATAAAAAGATTTATGGAGCAATAACTAAATAACCAAATAAGATGATAAATTTAGTTCAAGAATGCTCAACATAAAGTACCTTACGGAACAACCAACAACGCTAATAAAAAATTAATCAACTTGGTTGTATCGTGCTCAACATAAGACACATTACGGATCCTCACAGTATTACATTAAATATGGATCAGTAAATATCAATATTATAGAATACACAAGGATTCATTCTATCTTCCATCACTATTTGCATAACAATTTTTAATAGACATAATCCTTGAACACAAAAGATTTTATCCTATCTTCCATCAAAGAATTGACAATATAGGCTTAACTTTTGTATATGTCAAAAGTATATTCATCCTTAAATCAATACATGAATACCGATCATGAACGACTTTACTTTTGACAAAATATGGGACAACATAGTTCACGACGTAAACACCAATATCCCATAACAAATTGCAATATAACAAATCATAAAGATTAAATACTGCAAACCATTATCCTCCAAATATTTTTAGAATTTAAACCAATAAACCTAAAAAAGAACAAGAAGATGAAAATAATAGCTATGTGTAGTCACAATCATTGTTATTCGAGCAATAGTTATTCTTCCAACTAAACCAAAAAGAAGACTTATAGGCAACAAACAAACTTCTATGATGCATTTCACTTACTTTGAAAATTCTTCTCATATTCCCTATATTCATCAAGCTCATCTTCGATTAGATCAATCCTAGATTCAAGATTATCCACCTTTTCTTCAAGTCTCTTGGAGGAAGCTTCGAGTTCACTTTTCAGGGCACGTACTTGATCCAAGACAAGATTCATGGTTAAAGAGAGCTTATCAAATTGTGAGATTGAAGGATTCTCATCATACGATGAGATACGCTTGTCATAACACATCTCCTTATCGGAAGAATCAAAATGAATCTTCTTAGAAGGAAACAGAACAGTCCATATATCACTTTCTTTGCTTGAAAGACTAGAGGAGGAGATGATAGAGAAGATAAATGAAATGATCATCTAGAAGAGGAGAAACTTCATTTTAAAAGAATGAAGATGAAGAATTTCCTAAAACGACCTTTTACCAAACCCTAACAGAATTAGGTTATCACCGGAAAAAGTCTTTTAAAGAGTCAGAAACCATACATGAACAATAACGGTACAACAAAAGACAAAAATAGAGAATTAACAGACACATTCCAACACAACCCTCTCGAAAAATCATGATTCTTGCCTAAGAGGGATAGACGAAAGAATCATGAATAACAAGATTATAAATCATAATCAATCCAATCCAATATAGGACTGGGATATGTCTCGTGAGGGGAGGAATTATTTGTTAATCCAAGTTTTTGCTTATTCCTTAGAAAAGAAGAGTTATGCACATCATTCTTTTCCCTTTTAATCACAGTTTTGAAGAACTTGATTGTTGATTTGCGCAAATCCTGCACCATTCTAGAAATCACTTTTTGAGGGAAAAATGATTTCACATGAGATTTCTTCTTCTTCTTCTGCACACAACGTTTAGCATAGCAGGATTGCTTTTGATCATTCGTGCTAAGATGATCCTGATTTTTACACAAGGAAACCGAGAGTTTTGGTAGCATCTTGTGTTTTTCTGTATCACCCTTGTTGTCAAGATGATTGGAGAGTGATACATAATCGGGTGACATTTGCTGACACGACTTACGAGACACATACGGAGTTATTCGACAAGTTGTATAAGAATCACGATTGTGATTTTCAGCAAAGAGATTAAGAGAACAATCACAGATTTCATCCTCAGGACAATAATCAAGAGTATTCATCCATGCTTTAGTTATCTTATTCACCTTAGCATCTGGACCATTGGAAGTATGCACATTTTTACAGCACACGAGACTAGTTTCGCTAGTACAGTTTTTATGAACTCTCTTATCCCCCTTTTTGATTGATTGAACCTCTTTTTGAGACTTTCTTTTACTTTGTCTAAGAATTTTCTTAAGCTGTTGTATAAACCGAGACAACGTAGAAATAAAGCAATTCTCATTTTTATTATCAATCAATTTAGGACGCTGAGATTTTCCATCAGGAGAAGTAACATGATTGCTAGACACGTGATGTTTATCTCTTGATTTAAGTTCGCGATCGAAAATTTTAAGCTTCCCAACAAGCGTATTTCGCGAAAGAGTATCAAGGTTATTTCCGTCAACGATTGCATGTTTTTTAGATTCGTATTTAGATAGAAGCGATCTGAGAATCTTCATCGCAATTTCCGTTTCAGGAATAGTCCTACCCAATGCACAGGATGAATTAAAAATTTCAGATATTTTGTGATAAAATTCATCAAATGACTCTTCTTCTGCCATATGAAGGTTTTCCCATTCGGAGTTAAGGTTTTGAAGCCTAGCTTCCTTTTCGCTAGTGTTACCTTCAAATATAGTTTCTAAAGTATCCCAAGCATCTTTAGACGTGGAGCATAAAGCCACGTGGTGTCGAAGATCTGGGGTGATGGCATGCATGATGGCATTCAAACCGTCAGAGTTTTTCTTTGCAGCAAGTGACTCAGCAGCAGTATATGTAACGATGTTTTTAGGCATGGTAGCATTTTCAACTATAAAGACGGGAACCTCATAGCCATTAACAACATAAACCCATGATTGGAAATCACGCGATTGGAGAAACGTACGCATAGCAATTTTCCACCATAGGTAGTTTGAGCCATCGAAGACTGGTGGTACGTTTACTGAGATAGCACAACTGTCCATAGAGTCAGATAGCTACAAACACAGACTTGTAAGGTCTTGAACGTGTTTGCCTTCTCTGATACCAATTGAAAAAGCTGGGGTCTAACAACACCACCCAATATTTCTCTTAGCAATCTGTATGGACAAACTCGAATATACTTTTAAGAGAATCAACAAGACTCAATCAATTAAAAGTACATCAACGAGTTTATATCTCTCTCTCTTGATTTGACTTCCTCAAACAGAAACTGCGAGTACTAATCAAATACAAAGAATAACTTGGATGGTACCAAAGACCAATATCCAAGGATCAATGAATGACAATCAACAACCAAAGGTTGGATTACTCTAATTGATGATCTAACGCACAACCTGTATTATTTCAATTATAAAGATAAAACAATATAATGCGGAAACTGAAATAACACAGACACCAAAAATTTTGTTAACGAGGAAACCGCAAATGCAGAAAAACCAGGGGACCTAGTCCAGATTCAACATACACTGTATTAAGCCGCTACAGACACTAGACTACTCCAAGCTTACTTCGGACTGCACTGTAGTTGAACCCCAATCAGTATCGCACTGATCCAAGGTACAGTTGTACTCCCTATGCCTCTGATCCCAGCTGGATACTGCGCACTTGATTCCCTTAGTTGATCTCACCCACAACTAAGAGTTGCTACGACCCAAAATCGCAGGCTTTGACAATAAACAAATCTGTCTTACACAGACAAGTATATCAAAGGATCAATCTGTCTCCCACAGAAAAACCCTAAAGTTTTTGTTCCGTCTTTTGATAATAATCAAGGTGAACAGGAACCAATTGATAATCCGATCTTATATTCTCGAAGAACAACCAAGATAAATCAATCACCTCACAACAATCTTAATCGTATGGTAACAAAACAAGATGTTGTGGAATCACAAACAATGAGACGAAGATGTTTTTGACTACTTTTTATATCTTGCCTATCGGAGATATTAATCTCAAGCCAATCAATCTGAATGTACTCGTACGAAAGAAGATGCAAGATCGGATCACACAAGTACGATAAAATTAAGAAGTATCGGTCTGGCTTCACAACCCCAATGAAGTCTTTAAGTCGTTAACCTGGTTTTAGAAGAAGAAAACCAAAGGTTAAAGTAGAAACGACTCTAGCACGCAAACTAGCATCACAAGTGAAGTGTGGGGATTAGTTTTGCAGAGTTGCTAGATGTCCCCTTATATAGTATTTCAAATCAGGGTTTCGCCTTGGTCACAAAGCAAACAATATCCACCGTTAGATGAAAACCTGATTTAGATTCAAGCTAATATTTATCAACCGTTAGATCGAAAACTTAGCTTGTTATACACAAATGAACTGCACGCTTCTAGGTTTGTTAACCTTACCCAAACGTGTACATTGTTGGTTCAACAATAGTTAACCAAAAGGTTGGCCATATGAGCATTTCATATCAACCATGTTCTTCTTCACCATAACTAGTTCAAATGACTTAAAATGAACTAGTTAGAGAGTTTTTCAATTGCAAGGAAATCTTATGTACTACACAGGACACAATTGAAGCAAAGATGATTTGATTCACTCGAATCGGTTCATGAACTTTATAACCACGGTTTGCAAATTTCATTCCTTAGTCTTTATAAGTTTAAGTTCAGAAATCATCTTCAGGTATATAACCTTCTTAAGTTCGCACACTAGGTTCGCGGACTTAAGCAACCGGGCAGAGTTTACAAACTCCAGCAGAAAATCTCGGCACAGAATTTCCGCCGGTTCGCGGACTGGGTTCGCGGATTGGTACTCACGCAACAAGTTTGTCAACTCCAGCAGAATTTCTCAGGATGAGAAGTTCGGCAGTTCGTGGAGTGAGTTCGCGGACTTGGCAACAAGCCATTCTTCCGGTTTCTCTTGATCAACAAAGTTCGCAAAATTTGGTTCAAGGGATAGGACTTATGCACATATGTGTTTCCACAACAATACTTATGTCCATCATTGGTTATGTAATCTAAACTCTCATTCCAACCATTGAAACATTCTTAGAGGATGTTATATAGTTGTTACACCATTTCTCGTCAAAGAAATTTTCAAAGTGTTTGAAACATATCATGACTTACGTCACTAGGTAAAGATAAACATGGTCGAAGCGAAATTCTTACCAACACATATTTCGAGATATAGATAGGCGAGGTATACTCAGCTCGAAATACCAAATGTGTATAATTTAAGTATATATATAACATACGACTTTTTGTCTCAAGAAGTAGGAGATAGAGTAAATAGACTTTTGAGTGACAAATGAGTTCAAGTCTTCACATTCCTTTTTGTCGAGAAGTTCCATCGGTTCCTTGAGTGGTTCTTCTTCTTTTATGATGGATCTCCATGAAGTCCTTGAGCTCAACTACACTTTATATTATAGTCAAAGACTTAGCTGTAGTAGACTAGAAATCAAGACTTATAATTTTGATTACTAACATTGGCAAACATGCTTGAGATAGCAACGCATGCGAGTTCGACCGAGCAATGCTCTAACACATTTTTTCCTAGCTTATCTTAGAGTTCTTTAAGTATTTGGCCTTTTTTCTAAGCAGTTACAAAAAAAAGAACTACAAAGACCATTTTTCAAGTACATGACATATCAAGTACATGACATATCAAAACTTTGATGTGAAGAACAGTTAAAACTATTTAGCACCATCCCAGACAAACAAAATATTACCAAAAACCGTCATTTCCTTGCTTAGATAAGCTCTTGTTAGAAAACAGCGTAAACTAAAAATACGAAATCCAAAAAGAGATTATCACCATTGACACTAACCACGCATCCAACAATAGCGAATTGTACCATTTCCTAGCAAAGATCTTTAAGAGTGAGTAGAAAGCCAGCGACAACTTTGATGTTTTTGTTTGATTTTGGTTCAACAATCAGATCAGTGCCATCCATGAATTTCCCAACATTTTCATCATTGATATCAGCCTCAATCATCAAATCCTCGGGATCTTTTTCCTCACAGGGCAGAGATAAAATACCATCCTCCTGAAATATAACAAATTTGTTACGAAATATTTAAAAGAGAAGTAACCCTCATTTATATGCTACAACAATAAAATAGTAAGTACATATGCATGTGGGTTGCATTGGCTGGTAATAAACATATCTAAGTAAATGAAAAATCCAACATATGTTTCTCCATCTCTTTGAGATTCCATATTTTCTCTTTACTATCAACAATATTATTTTTCTAGTCTTAGCTAGACATGAATACTATAACTGACTAAGACAGGCAATTACAACTTTTGTAGTATTCAAGAAGATAAATAAATAACAGTGATCCACATAAATAGATTAAACAATAGTCAGATTAAGTCAAACCCCGATACATTTATGTAAGAAAGTCATAAATTGCACCATAATACACTCATGTGTTACCACTTCAGATTATACTCATGATCGCCAAGAAACGTGTAGCTATGATGTAAACCTTTTTCGGTATCTAATTCAAGCAACTTAGCCAAGGCTTCCAAGCAACGTTGTGTTATTTATATTTTAGTAAGAATTTAACTCATAGATATTCCTTTGAGTGTGTGTTCCACAAAAACTATGGAAATCTCAACATGCAGGTAAATAAATTTCACAGCTCAACACCTACAAACGAACATCAAAATAACATCACGTGAGACTTGATAGAAGAAAGTAAATGTACTTATAAATAGTATGCAAACAAAGAAATTGTAGCTCGTAAAATCATTGATCATGTATGAGTTACAGGAAAATCTAGGAATAGAAGGGGGTCAATTGATGAAGCTCGATAATTTTTTCGATGTGCATTAACCTGACCCCAATATCTGATGTTACAATAGTTGCATGATCACAAATTGAAAAGCTTCATCCTTATCAGCTTTATCAATCAGAGTCATCTTGACCCTGTATTTCCTGAAATTGGCCAAACTCCAATCTGAAAAACTCTTACAGTGCTGAGAAACCAAAACCTTTCATATTTTTTTTTAAATTACACACATAAAGCAAAAACTAAGCCGGAAACCCAATCCCACATTCCTACACCTAAAAATCACAAATCAGATGAACCCCACAAATACTAATCAAGCAAATCCAACAATAATTTTAAAAATAAATATACGAAGATAAACAAAGGATCCACTATCATGTTTCTTTTCTACTTATACTAAAACCATTAATCAAAATTAATTGTTTAAAATTGTTACTGGAAAGGTTTCTATTGATCACTGGGTCTTTCCCTTGATGATGTGATATTTTTGTTTATCTTCCCTTATTTTTGATCATAGTAAAAATATTTTGATGGGTAATGGAAAGCGAAAAGATTTAACAGGGGGTTAGTCCTCGAGGGAGTCGGGTTTAGTTCAATTTTTACCTGTTAGCCGTGGGGGAGTTCGAATGAGTCTCTCAAAATCCCCGTTAGTGGTAAAACCCTAGAATGCTAGGGAGTTGGTTGTTTTGGGGACTTCTGGGGATTTCCAAGGAGTTTACAGTGTATTTTTGCCTCACTGCAAATCTCTTAAAAGAGTAGAGATTTTGGAAGAGTCTCTCAAACTCCCTAAACTCAAAAAAACCAAACTCTCTCAAACTCCATACACTCTCTCGAAATCCCCAAGATTCACAATACATTAACTCTCCCCAACTCACCCGTGGACTAACCCCCTTAGTTGAAAAGCAGAGAGGAGTAGTCGGACCGAAGAGAGTAAATACGAGAGATACGGTTCGACTACCTTTTTCTTTTCTTTTTATATGCAAACTGAATATGCAGATTTCATGGAATCAACCACAACCATGGATTTATCTTTGCTTGGGATAAATTTGGACCACCACTTACATAGGCAAAGTTATCCAAACTGTGCTACGTATTCTAGACAACACTAAGTTCGGCCGTCCTATTTTTTTCTCGAATTAGCCGAACCTAAGTTCGGCAATTACAGAGTGAAGTTCGACTGCTAACGTGTCAGCCGAAGCTAGGTAACTTTCCAGAATACCTAGGTTCGACTGACTAGTTATCAGCTGAACTGCTCATACCTTGAAGTTCGACTGGTAAATTATCAGTCGAACCTAGCGTTGTAAATATAAAAATAAAAAATTAAGGAAACATGTTCAACTTATGTAATAGTATGCTATTGGTGCTTAGTTTGTTACGCTTCCAAATACTTTTTTGTAATAATACTCTTTATCCAATAATAAAAAAGTTTCAGGAAAACTAAAAAAAAAACTAATCTTTTTTCTTAAAAACTAAAAAAAAAATGAAATCTAAATTGAAAAATAAATAATATGACAGTTTTACCATTAAGCAAAATATATAGATAAGAAGGTTTAAGGATTACTATCTAATGACCCATTTTTGTACTTATCTGATATCCCCTGGAATTTTTGTATATGCCCTAAAACAGGGTTCTCTTTTTTCGAAGGGAGTAATGTTTGGATGCCCCAACAGACCGAAGGATAACGGGCTTTTAAAACCAACGGAGAACTACGTTAGTGAACATCAAAGTTAACATGGGCCTTTACCTTGGCCAATGCTACAACCTGATAAAACTCAAAAGTCATCATATTTTGTATCCAAAGAATTAGCTGAATAGCCCAAATTCCACCTGGATGAGAAATTCATTAACAGATCCATTTTTTAAAGCCGTGTCGGCCGCACAAACTCACATTCGAATGTTTTGTCAAAGATATTAAAATAATACTCCCTCCATCCCATTATTAGATGACCTATTTGGATTAAAATTTGCCCATTATTACTTGACCTATCTCATAAACAAGGGATATTTCTAAGATCATCCTTTTGATTGATTATCGGTAGTATAAGAAATATGTATAATTTGATATCCATGTTTATATTCGTTACATAGGTGTTTTAAAATGCTTTTCAATGATACAAAGTTTACGAAAAGCCATGGTATAGTTTGAAAGATAAATCAATTCTAAATTTGACAAATTATTATCCATAAGGGTATAATTGTAAAAAATACTTAACAAATACTCCATTTCATTCCTTACCTTAAGAATTGTGCAAACTTGAATTAGGTCATCTAATAGTTGGACGGAGGTAGTATTCCTTTTGTAGTAGCAATGATGACCTATCTCAAATTTACACAATTTTTAATACTATGAGAAAGGGAAAGATTACTTTAAATTATATCCTCATGGAAAATAAGTAGTAAAATTCAAAATGATATATTTCTCAAATTGTACCAATGGTGTCTGTAAAACTTTTATTGTTAAAAAACATTTTAAGACACCTATTAACGAATATAAATATGATTATCAAATTATTCTCGTCGGACAGGGGTATGTCTACTAATTGGGGGATAGGTAATAAGACAAAATAAGATCATTTGAAAGTAAGATCAAAAACCAATCCATATATCTCTAATAATGCATAATTTGCTCCCGAATCAATTAACACTAATCCATGGAATTGGTTAAGTTAATAACGTTACATTAAATTTGCTAAGTAAAAATTTTGATTATTGTTTTTGTTAAATTCAACTTATGAATTAACGTTACGAATAATTATTTAGTTGATTATACCGTGTCAATAATATATTTCGCTCCTTATGAATTTTTTTTGGAAACATTTGGTTTTTGAGAATTTTGTAACGAAAATGAATTATTCTAGTCAAACACTTCTCAAAATCGAATTGAACAGGGTTTTGTTGGTTTAATTCTTCAAATTACAGAAGGAGTTCAGAAACTCAGAACCCATATCATGAAAAGTCGTCATGCCCAACTTAAAAAAAAAACATGCCGACCAGGATTGGTCAGCATGATCGTATAATAACAAAATGACGATTTTTAATTGTGACATAAAGTCTCATCATGGTGTAATTATCCAGCCATGCCGACTAACTATTTCCAAACGTCATCATGCTATGGAATTTTATAGCAAGACGATTAACCGAGATTTCTCATACATATATTGGTGTGATAAATTCCTCATTGGTCGGCATGGTAACAAATTAGTGCATGCTGACTAATCCAGGGTCATCGAGGTTTATATATTTCAGAATAACGACTTGATACCTGTATTATTTGTTTTTTCAGAGTCATTATTCTTCAAAATCAAAACGTTGACGACGATGTATTAGCTGGCACGTTATGTGGTATTGAAACATAACGATCTTTTATGGATCCAATAAAAGTGAGTCTAAAAAGATGTAATTCTGCTTTGTTTATGTAATATTGGTTAGTACATTGATTCAAATTCTAAAATCTAACTCACTTTTGTACGCACGAAGGACGCACGTAGCATGTGTACCAAGCCTTTCAATCCCTAGGCGATCTTAGTGGACGAGTTATAGTCTCGTGGGCGTTTACATAGAGATATACCCACAATTTATAATTAAAAACCTCTAAAAGTCAAAATCTTCATCGGAGGAGGGATCATCGTCCGCCTCAACGAAACCCGACATATAGTCCTGGGCCAAACTCCTTAATTTTGGAATTCATGAAATGATAGTTTTCATCAAAATATGAATGTTTCTCCCTTTCCCTCTAAGTAGTGACTTTTCACGACTTCCTCCTACAAAAACACAAACAGAAACTTACTCTTCCAGTGTTGTTATAATTGAATATCAAACAACTTGACTTATGTAAAATAAACTCTAAAAATACTTATAAATTGTGGAATCGACAAGCTTAAATGGGTCCGGTTAAAGATCAATTATTGGATAACTATAAAATCAATTACGTTATTTTTGGATAACCTGGTACCTATCATTTCCATAATCTCGCACATATTGGATATATATTCTCCCCCAAAAGGGGTTCAACCCTTCCGGCTTGGACATCTTCACGTCTTGTCCCATTGTACCATGTTTTGATTATGGCCAAATCTTCACTTGGGTCAAATGATGATATGCTTGTACATAGATGTATAAAGTGATTTTGTAAGAGTAGATGATGAGATGAGCTTTGTAGAGTTTATGAAAACAAGGTGTGTTTGTGTAGTTTGGTGGAGAACAGAGATGATGTCATCACTTGGGTCAAATGATGTCACGAAGTATCACAAATATCAGAATACTAATAAGAAAATCTTCTAGTCTTCAAAGTACCTACATAAATAACTTGATTCCGCTTATGATCGACCACGCACAGAACAGAGTCTCTTAATAATGGATGATCACAAGTCCTGTCTTTAGATCTAAAAAACAGATCTAAAATCATCGATCTTTGAACTTGTTCGAGTGACCTTGTATTAGAGTAATGATCACAAAATTAAAAAAAAAACTAACTAAATTTGTCAAGGTTTAACTATACCATTGGTCAATTAAATCAACAGTCGAAAACTAAAATAATAATACAATTCTAGTTTCCCTCCAACGATACTTCTAGGCGTTTCTTGATCCCAAGGAGGCACGTAAGAGATTTCACCTAATTAGGATACTCTCCTCTCCGGTGAGTATTACGAGAACGTCGCTAATGGGATTTTTCACACTAAAGTCGAAGTTCTGTGTGTTACGAGACAAGTTTGCAAGAATGAAAAACTTCACTATTTATAATGACCAAGGTAGTTTAGACATCAAGGGATTACCAAATCGGAAAATACTAAAAGATGTGCAATAAATACTTATTTTTTAATTTTTTAAATATTCCAACTTGTCCTACTAAGAGCATCTCCAACAGTGGGTCCTATTAAACAGGAGGATGTCAAAATAAATATGAAGGTCTTGGAGAAAGTCTTATTTAGACTTTGGGAATGACCTCCACGTTATTTTTTCAACCATATTTTAAATTTTTACTTTTAAATAACTTCTTTTTGAACCAATAGGAAAAAAGAAATCAATTTTATCATTATCCAAAACAACAAATCCTCACAATAAGACTCCACACACATATGACCCCCTAAATAAGGTTGCTACTTTTACCACATACATATGACCCCCTAAATAAGGACCTAAATAAAAACTCCACGTAGGATTTTTAGCACCCACTATTGGAGATGCTCTAATACACTCTTGGATGACAACTAAATATTATCTAGCATAATAAATATAATTTACTAATACAACAACAAGAGATGTGCTTTAATTACTGTGAAACTAAAGACATACAAATTCCAAACATCAAAAAGATATTATGGAATATTTCTGTTCGAGATCTCACCTTGAGTATCAAGGAAAATACTTGAACATTAATTAATAAGAATTTAGCACATGTTCCAAATATTATGTCGACACTATGAACTTTCCACATTAACTAAATTGTATTTCTGATAGTTATCCAAACCCTAAGTTTATAATCGAATCGTAAAAACATTTTCGTGAATAATCAAGATATCAACCTAGCTAGAGATCCTTATGAATAGATTGTGTAGATGAAAAAATATAGCATCTACCAAGTACTGACAGTTGTAAAAGTCAAAAGAGTTGAGTGCTGAGATAGAGTCAATCAGATGACCGCCACCAGCATCAGAGATGGCACTACAAACACCTTCAGTTGTTCGGCCATCTCCAACAACTAATATCTCTCATCTGCCCGGGACAAGCTCAATGAGTCACACACAGGAGCATCTACGACAACAGTTTGGAAACCATAACTCGTTAACAAATCAATATCTTCTAACTCCTAGAAATATCACTTCCGAGTCAAATGTGATCGTCCGTACAAACACTATCCAAGAATCAATAGATTCAAAATTGGAGAGATTGTTCAAAGAACATGAAGACAGGTTCAAACTCGATAAATAAGCCAAAGACTAATTGGCCGACCTATACATTCGAGGACGGGCCACTGTCAAGGGATATCAAAGAGTGTCGGCTCCCTGAAAAGTTTCATGTGCCAAACTTAAAAGGTTTCAAAGGGGATGCCGACCCAAATCAACATATCTTTCATTATGAACAACAGATGACACTCTACCCGGAAAACACGTACATCATGGCATGTTTCTTTCCAAGCAGTTTGGAAGATGATGCTCTAGTATGGTTTAGGTGATTGTCGTCCAACTCAGTTCATAGCTTTAATGACATCAAAACCCCGTCTATTTAGAACTACTCGTGCAACATAAGATAAGCAGACCTTTTGGAAAATGTATTCAAAATTGCACAACAACCGAATGAAAGCTTCACAAATTTCATAAGGAGATTTTAGGCTACAACCTCACTGGTTGATAAAACTCGAGAAATTTCAATGTGCAATTTTTAAGAACGCTTTGTAAAAAGGTAAAATCAGAGACTCTTTTCTGGTAAAGCTTTGGAATCTCTTGAAGAGGTTTAGCATAAAGCTGGCAAGTGGGTCAGGACCAGGAGTTGTCACTTGAAACAACAGGTCATAAAGTTTATTTATCTGGCCAATCTTCACGTGATAAAACTCCCCAGGATCACTAGATCAACCCTTGAAAAAGATGAACTACAGAGCTGAATCAACAATGAAATGGCAATAGGAAAGCGGAAGCTTTGAAAAGATGAATACAACTCCTGAAGTCATACAAGTTACATGAAAAACAAGCCATATTTCTATGCTCCGAGAAAGATGAGAAATTAAGGAAAGAGCAAATCTTTTTGTGCATATTATGGAACAACTGGTCATCACACGAATGACTGCAAGAACTTGATCAGGGTCATCGATGACATGGTAAAACAAAAAAGGTCACCTGAGCTAGTTCATTTCCCAATAACCAACATCTCAGAACAGCAGATCTCCACCAAAGCAGGTCAAAGGATTAGTGAACATGATGCACTCCCTACCTCGAGCTGGAATTGATGCGCACATCGATATGACTGGCAGAAAGGGAAAACCCAATGAAATAAATGGCAGTTGTTTGCACCCCAGCTCTGAAGGATTATTGCTGCCATCTGATGACATAAGGTTCACTGCTAAGGATCTAACTGGTGTAACTTTTCCACATTCAGACGCCTTGGTAGTGGAACTTGTTATCCACCGACTGCAGAAATATTCTCATCGATCAAGGGTCAACTTGTGACATCATTTACCTCCAAGTAGCTGAGAAAATGAGATTCACCAAGGAATGAGCTCTGAGAGCTAATATCTCGGTCATTGTAGGCTTCAACGGTTTAAGAACTTACCTAAGTGGAAGCCGGTCCCATCAAGACAACTGTTATTTTTTTTGTTACTTAACACAAATTCTCTATACAATGAGATCTTGGGGAGAGATTATATCGACACGATGCAGACTGTCATCCACATATCATCAGAATTTGAAGTTCATGATCAGTTTCGGTGAGTACGTGATTAAAGGCAACCATGCTACACTACAAAACAAGTAGCTTATAGGGACGGCTTTTGAAAAAACCGTCCCTAAAGAAGAATATTTGGGACAGTGATGGCCTGACCGTCCCTAATGGTCATAAAATATTTAAATCAAGGCTAAAATATGTCCGTCCCAAAAAGAAAACATAACCAAATAGTATTAGTGACGGTGGAACAGGGGACGGTACATAAACCGTCCCTAATACCTCTTGGGACGGTTTTTTGTCCTCTTGGGACGTTTTTTGGCCGTCCCAAGAGGCCTTCTGTTTTGTAGTGCTATCTCAAAAGAACTTGCATTTATATCTCTTTCTCATCAAGAAGACCCAAATAGAGATCGGAGAAAAGCTAAACTAGAAAGGCAACTTGCTAACCTACACTCCTTAACAGCCAGCTCCAAGATGTTCTGACAATAGAGCCTACTGAAAAAGTGTCACCTGGAATCCCAGGTCGAGAATTCAGATAAGAGGTAGTAGAACTTCTAGAAGAAATCGATTTGGGTACATAAGGCACACCAAAAATTACATTCATAGGTTGATATATACTACCCGAGGAAAATTTAAGCATAGTCGAGCTACTAAAGCAGAACATCGACATCCTCACATGGAATATATCCACTTTCTTTAACTGTCACCTCTTACGAGAGATCGATATGATGCAATAAATAGGTTTCTCAACCTATAATTTGATAACTAATATTAACGACATCCGAGTAAGACTCAGCACTTTCAATTATCAAATACTTGCAAAGAATTCATCTTCAAAGCATTTCAACACATCACATCATCAATCGATCGATCTCTATTGATCTCCACACATTCTCAGCTTCCCTCCCCACAAACCGACCTTTCTCCTCCTCTTGTGACCGAATTGAAACTGGAACAACCATTCTCTTGGTTTAGGTCAAGGTCCTACAGATTAGTCTCTCGAACTCAAAGTACTCCGCTGCAGTACATTTGTCTAAAGATTCAGACGATTTGCTTCATCGAGCACTTGCCTCCTCCACCACTTTTTACTAGAAAACTAGCGAGTCATTTTTTCCGGCAAACAATAATGAAGCAACAATAACTCTTTGAATTACCAAAGGTTAGCGGCTAATATTCCTCTAAGGAATAAGAGTAAATTCCCAAAAGGCCTCGTCAACATGGATAATTCGGAGTCCACCTTACTAGCCCAATCTTTGGACGCTTCTTGAGCAATATGGAACTATTTCATCCATATCCCCAAGAGAGACGTCCACGGCTCTGATACCAAGTTTGTAACACCTCCTCGACCACCACTGACGATATTGTCCACTCTTTGGACACGCACACGGGCAAAGGGTTTTGTTCTTGCGGTTTTTTAGGACCCTAAAGGCCTCGTAAACATGGAGAATCCGAGATGCACCTTATTATCCCAGGCTCTGGACGCTTCCTGAGAGATGTGAGATAGTCGTCCTCATCTCTGATACCAAGTTTGTAAAACCCCCTCAACCACGGCTGACGATATTGTTCACCCTTTGGAAACCCACAAGGGTATATGGTTTTGTTTCTGGGGCTTTTTAGGATCACAAAAGACCTCGTCAACATGGAGAATCCTAAATAGTCCCATATTTCACACAACCCCAAATGAGTCGTCCTCGGCTATGATACCAAGTTTGTAGCACCCTCTCGACCACGATCGATGATATATTTAAATAGTCGTGTATCGCTCGTCCAGAGCCTGGGCTAATAAGGTACGCTTCAAATTTTTCATGTTGACAAGGCCTTTTGGGGTTCTAAAAAGCCGCAGTATCAGAACCACCTACCCACGTGGGTGTCCAAAGGGTGGGAATATCACCGACCGTGGTCGAGTGGGTGTTACAATAATTTTTTGGAAACGTAAAGGACACAACGTTTTTGAATAATTTCGTGTGATTCTGAGAAAGTTTAGATTGAGTGGAGGTTGGTTCTATTTTCCATCATGCGGGAAAATTAAAAAGTTATCAGTTATTTCATCTCGTAGGATTGCTGACAAATATTCTACTAGTACAAAACCTTGAAATAGAGTCTGAAATGAAAACACGGGGTATAACAACCACACCCAATATTTCGTTCGAAAATATGTGTGGACTCAAATCCAATATAATTCCGGGAGCACCAACTCAAAAGTGAGACTCAATCAAGAAATATATCAAAGAGCTTTATCTCTTTCTTAATACAATCAGTAAATCAACTAGATAGAAATCCGTGAGACTGATTGTCATGAGAATAACTCAGATGGTACCTAAGACCAATGGCCGAGTGTCAATCAAGTCTTGTCTAAGAAACAAAGTCGGATTTATCAACTATGATTGAACTACGCACAACCTGTGATATATCAATTATATAAACAAATATAATGCGGAAAAGAAATAACAAAGACACCAGAAATTTTGTTAATGAGGAAACCGCAAATACAGAATAACCCCGGGACCTAGTCCAGATTTGAACACCATACTGTATTAAGCCGCTACAAACTCTAGCCTACTACAAGTTAACTTCGGAATGGAATGTAGTTGAGCCCTAACCAAGTCTCATACCGATTAAGGTACAATCGCGTTCATTACACCTTTTGAATCCCATCAGGACTTTGTGCACTTGATTCCCTTAGATGATCTCACCCACAACTAAGAGTTGATACGACCCAAAGTTGAAAACTTATAAACAAATCTGTCTCCCACAGATAAGTCTATTTTAGTTATTGTTTATGTCTTAAGATAAAGATCAAGGTGTACAGGAAACCCAAATAATAATTCGGTCTTATACTCTCAAAGAGCAGCTTAGAAATATTATTCACGTCAAAATAACCTAACTGATTAACATAAGAAGTTATTGCGGAATCACAAGAGTCTGAGACTAAGAACTGTTATGATTACTTTTCATATCTTACCTATCGGAGATAAATCTCGATAAAATCTTAGAGATGATTAAACTCAACACGATAGAAAAAGTAGTATCAGAATACGCAACTACAGAGAAAATAGTTGGATCTGCTTCACGAATCCCAAATGAAGTCTTCAAGTCGTTAACCGAATAATGGTTTTGGAAAACCTAGGTTAACGGAGAACCGACTCTAGTTCTCAAATAGGACACACGAGAGTGTCGGGATTAAGTTTCCCAGATGTTAGATTTTTCCCTTATATAGTCTTTAAAATCAGGGTTGCGTACAATCAAAACTAAGATAGCTTAGTAACAAATCAATTTATATTCGCCGTTAGATGAACTTCCGATTTAAGATTCAAGCTAAGTATGCTTAGAATTAAGCAATCAATCTCCACCATTAAATGGTATTAGCTTGTCTATAATATGTATATCATGAGTTTATCTGGGTAGTTTTAAATTTCTTGCTTGACCCATGCTTTAATATTTTGTTGTCTAGTTCTTGGGTAAAATCATTTTGCTGTAATGGGACCTCTTTATGTATATATCTCAGTATCCTTGGATTCTACTTATATAGAAGTCATGGCTTTCGTTCCTTTATCTTTGGTTTTGTTTCCAACTGATATAAGATAGTTGAATTTTTTTTAATGCTTGTTTTATGCATATAGCTATTGGACCGAATTATATTGGTTGTGTTGGATTCCTCCATGTATTAAAATTGTTGTTATTTTTATTATTTCTCTTTAATATGTTTGCATTATTAGCATAATTTGAATGTGTTGATTGGATTTCGGATGTGCGGACTGCTTATGAAACTCCCTTAATGTCATTTTGAATGTAATACATGTCATTACAATATGGTTGGATTTCCATCTGTGCATTTTGATGTTTTTATCCCTTATAAGAGTAGCACTAATGTCGTTAGCACTCTATTTACGTTTTTAACTAATAAACTCACATGGACCTGTTGTGTTGCGCATTTTTGGCTCATTTTGAATTGTACCCTTAAAATTTTGAAATTTGAACTACTATGGAACTTCTCTGTACTTATCTGTGTTGATATAATAACAAAGAAATCTATTATGTCACGAGTCCTTTTGTTTTCCTTAATCTTTGATGTGACCTCAAATAATGTTTAAAATAATTGGCCTAGTGGGTTCACTGCCTCCCTTTGATTCTCAAAAATGTTACCGGTCTATTATTAGACTAAATGGTTCCTTTAGAATTTTATTGTGCATTTCTAAACACTGTTGTTTAATCACTTATTTGAAAAATGTTGCCTTATGAAAATAAAATTTGATTTCTTTAATTCTGTTATTTCTAACTACCGTGTTTAACTAAATATTTTTCACGGAGATCCTATTTAGTCCGAGCTTCAAACTGTACTCTTAAATTTTCATGTGTACTCCATTTGTATATGTGATCACATAGATTTGTATCATTTTATTTAAATTTTTTGTGCTCTATTTTTGAAAAGAGATTTTCATTTCTTGTTTTTCTTTCCTGTTTGCTTTTGATACTCATTATTACATAATTATGGAAATGAAAAGTGTCGGTTCGATTTCGAATGACGTACCGGGATTTGGCTCTGTTAATCGGGTCGAAAATCAACCCGTTAGAGGGTGAATTCTCAGGTCCATTACAATCATCCAACCTTAATTTGCACTTCCGTCGAATATGACCTTTAGTGATTAGATTCTGAGACATATTTTCTGATCACCAGAGTGATTAGATTGAGAAGGTTTAACACAATCGTTAATAATTCCATGAGGAGTTTTAACACAATTGTAGAAGTTTTCTACTTTCCTTGAGATGTAGTAATTCCTTGATTATAGGAGATTATAAACACATCTTTTGCAATATGAAGGGTTTGTATTTTACCTTTTGAGACTGATTTCCTTAGTGAAACATAATTACAAGTAGTCACGTTTTCTAACATCTCAACTTTTTCAGAGGCAGTTGGTATAATGACTCATCAGAACAAACCTTGTATTGAATAGAGGATTTAATCAATGGGTGTTTGATTTCTAACGAATTCTCCTTGAGTTTAGCCTCAAGTGAAGTTCTTGATAAACATACCTCGGCATTGTCTTCACGAAGAATTCTTAACTGAGAGTCACGATCATTAACCATACCAATAAGCATACTGACTTTGTGTTTCAGCATATTTACTTCAGTGGACTGAATTCTAACCTGTCTTAGAATTACTACACTTTCTTTAATTAGTTGCTTCCCTATCAATATTTGGGTGATTCATGGGAACATGACATTCATCAAAAATTGAGACAGATGAATCATCTTCGCTGATAGGTTCAATATCAACAACACTTTTATTCCTGGTAACGCGTTTGTCAGAGATAACACTTTTGTCCATAGAGTCAGATTGTTATAAACACAGACTTATGAGGTCTTCACGTGTTTGCATGCTCTGATACCAATTAAAAACGCAGGGGTATAACAACCACACCAAAAATATTTCGTTCGTCAATCTGTAAGGACTAGACTCCAATATAATTCTGAGAGCACCAACTAAAAAGTGAGACTCAATCAAGAAATATATCAAAGAGCTTTATTTCTTTCTCGGTACAATCAGTAAATTAACTAGATAAAAATTTGTGAGACTGGTTTTTATGAAAATAACTTGGATGGCACCAAAGACCAATGGTCGAGTTTCAATCAAGTCATATCCAACAAACAAGGTTGGATTTATCAACTATGATTGAACTACGCACAACCTGTGATGTTTCAATTATATAAATGATGAGTGCCAAATATTGTATATATTTGCACCTTTTTATTGGCATTTAACTCATCATTTGTGCACTAACGCTCCATTTTATCCCATATTCTGTGTTTTCGTTGTTTTCAAGAATAAATACTTTTCTTAATTAATTTTTCATTTTTAGGTACTAAATAAAGCCTGGTTAACTCACGGAGCGAAAATAGCAAAAAACGGCAAAGACTCCCGCAGAAAGGCAGCGAAGAATGAGTTTTGCAAGAGCCGGATCAACTAGAAGTGGGCTTGAAGAGGAAGAATTGTCCTTAAAGAAGATATGGTCTTGGCATACCCAAGGCCCAAAACCCTTACCGAAATCCATTTCCAATATCCATACCCATTTCCATGAGAGCCATCATATTGGCTCCATCACATCATCCAACGTTCGCCTCATCACCGAGCATCAAATCTTGAATCTCCTGTCAAACATCATAGTACCTAACTCCAATCTAAGCCGTCAGAATTTTTGTATCACGCATCCAATGGTCGCTGCAAACTTGTTTCATCTTAGTCGTTCGATTCAATCCAGATGTGATCATCCAACGTATCATCTTCGCTGGACATCGAATTTGATACTACCGCTCAACACTAAATCACCTATACCCGCAAAACAAACGCACCCTTCTCCAATTCTATCGACTCCATCTTCTCCCTCACCGTATGCAGAGAAAACTCTGCCATCACCTGCAACTCCTTCACCACCACATCATGCCACCACCAGACCCCGATGTTCACTGCCACCATCTCCCATCCCTCGAGTTCCACCACCACAACCACCCGACAAAAACCCATCTCCCTAGTTTCCCTCTCTCTCATTCCTAGCATCATTCCTGGATACTATGAATTAGGCAGTGAGAAGCTATGGTTAACTAGGAGCGCAGAGAAGACCAAGAAGGCATGGGTTCGTAGCAGAAGAGGAAGGAAGGACGAGCAAGAGAGCAGAGGAGACAAATTCAGAGAATCAGTGAGTGAATTCTCGATTTTCAAAATTAGGGTTCTTTCAAAATTAGGGTTTAGAAATTAGGGATTTCATGTAAAACTATAAATAGAAGATGATGTAGACTGTTATGAGTGTGCTTGGGTTAGCCGAGTTACCACCAATTAGTGGTTCTATGTAGTTTAATTTCTGTTTGAACTTCAATTTCAATGCAGTTTTAATTCTCTGTTTGATTTTCAATTTCTGTTTTAATGTTCTAATTCCTCTTGCTAGGGTTGAGATGAGGCCCTAATTTGCTATTTGTTGTTCATGTTTTTGAAAATAACCTTATTATGGTTAATTGTTTAGGATGAAATTTAGTTTTAGGACTTCAACACTTAACTTTCACAGTGTATGTAATGCATCCATTGTAGTTAGAATTATTCTGTATTGTAGAACTGCAACTCATGTTTAACAGCATATATGAACCTTTTGATTAGTTGTGCCTTGAAAAGACAGTTAATACTTAGGAGAATTACCTTAGTTGTGATTGAATCATCCATCTCAAATTGACCTTAGATATGCAGAGGATTGACATCCCTCTTATTATCAGTTATAAGGACAAGGTTAGTGTTAGGAGCAGAACAAGTAGTGTAAGTTAGTGGTGGAATCAAAGGCCCTGGTACTCTTCTCATCATTTACTCAATCTCCCTGTTTAAATTTGCTGTTGTTTCCATTTGATCTCATTATTTCCCCCTTGATACTGCTCACTCCTCACCGATCAGTGGTGTTCATAACACCACAAAATCATCTTTTCTCAATGTTTCATCATCACTGCCGCTTAGGAAGACCAGTTAACAAGCAAGCTTAAAAAAATTAGCAAATATCCCTCCAAGTCCCTGTGGAACTGACCTGTGCTTGCCCTGTGTTGCTTTAGACACTGTGCACTTGCAGTTAGATAAATATAGTGTTGTTTCCAGCCCTATCAAGTTTTTGGCGCCGCTTCCGGGGACTCGGTAGCGGCATATTTGCTATTTTTTGGGCTTGTCATAGTTGTTAACTGAGCTACTGTCTTACCTTCTATTTTCCCTGTGGTGCAGAAGCTGTTGCCCCTGTTGTTGTTGTTGTTTCCTTGCTGGAGCTGCTGGGATGCTGTTGCTGAAGCTGTTCATGTTGTTCTGCTGCTGAACTGAACTGCTGCTAGTGATGCTTCTGTTGCTGGAGCTGTGCTGTGGTGCTGCTGCTGCTGGTGTTGCTGCTGGAGCCTGTTACTGAGTTGCTGTGGTGTTGTTGTCTGCTGTTGTTGTGACTAGAACAAAACACAGCTGGGCTACACAAGCTAAGGAAAAGAACAAGGCCCAACTGGGCTGTGCAACTAGAACAACAAAGCAGCTGGGCTGTGCTAAAAAGAGTAAGCCTAAACCCAATAACTGTGTGGGATTGCTTTAAAAACTGAAACTCTGGGCCTTGTAAATTGATTCTGAAACTCTTGAACCCAAGTGCACTTTTTTTCTGAACTCTGGGCTTGAACCCAACTCAGAATTTGTAAAACGTTTTTAAGCCCAAGTGGGCCTCGTATTTTAGCTAACTGAGACCCAAAAATCAAATACCCAGCTGGGCCTCGTGCATTTCTGGGCTTGGTTCACTGAACTCGTTAGTTGGGCCGTGTACTCAAATCTCTAGGCCGTTCGTTGGGCTTGTCCCACAGAAAATTTGAACCAGTTAGCTGGGCCTCATCCCATTAAAACCAAAAGAAGTTTTCAAAACCCATAAAAACCAAATTTTTCCCATCAAAAACCAAATGTTTTTCATTCCCATCAAAACCAAAATTTTCCCATAAAAAACCAAATTTTTGAAAACCCATTAAAACCAAATAGTGGGCTTTGTGTCTTTTCAATATGGGCCAACCTCGTGCGCTCCATGAATACATGTATCCCACAATAAAAATTTCATTATCATGTATTGTCTTACCTCAAACCAATAAACCTTTTAAAATAAATGCAAGCATGATACAAATACTTCCTATATTTCGAGGGTTCGATTCTGAGAACCCCTATACTCATGTAAGAGAGTTTGAAAAAATTTGTCGGACTATGCAACCTGATCATATGTCCGAAGACTCTCTGAAATTGCGCTTGTTTACATTTTCTCTAAAGGAAAGGGCCAAAACATGGTTTTACGGTTTGAGACCACAATCAATCAACACTTGGGACCAACTCACAGATCTATTTTTCAGTTTCCACATCATAGGACCATCGCTATTCTTCAAAGTATCAGTTGTTTTGTCCAATTGGATGAGCAAACTGTTTTTCACTATTTTGAACGTTTTAATGATTTGTTGAGCGAATGTCCGCACCGTGGATTTGAGAAGTGGAGACTTGTCGTCATCCTTTATGAGGGACTAGACTTTAAATCTCGAACCATGGTTGATTCTATGTGTAATGGTAAATTTCTTTATAAATCTGTGGATGATGCATGGAAATTTTTAGCTGAGATTGCAGAGAAAACCCATCAATGTGAATATGTTAGGAAAACAGGGAAAACGCCACATGGTATGAGTCACCCCCATGAGTTAGAGTCTTATTCTTGTGATAGCTCCGACCTTAGGATTGAAAATTATCCTAGATTGCAAAATCCCTATCATGATGATGATGATGAATCAAATTTTGAAAATGGTATTTTCAGTCCAACTCGTACAAACGATGTTGAATATGAGCCTCATCTAGAGGAAAATGAGTTGACCGAGAAAAGCAGAGCTGTTAATAGGGACGAGTATGCATATTACTCGGATGATGATATAATGTTAGAAGAGCTAGTTCTTCTTGAAGAGTCAATTTCGGAGTCTTGTGACTCCGAAATTCCAGACCATAGTGAAGAAACTTCCATGAATTATGTTTCTCCTAATATTCATATTCATTGCAATCAGATAATTTGGACACTGATATGAGGCTTGTACAATTGTGCTGTGAAGATGAGCATGACATAGAAAAGGTTGAATCTTTTGTAGACATTAATGTTATTATACATGAAAACGAATTTGATGTGTCCGATTCCCTGCCTATGTCCCAATATGTTGTTTCTTCCGATGTTTATTTGAATACTACGGACAATCATGATACCGAGCTTGGTCTTGATGTTTTGTTCGATGAATATGAGCATGATTTACCTGTTTCTGATGTAGGGAAAGTATGTACTAGTACTATTGATCATGAAAATAAATTAGAAGTGCCTGCTTTCTTGCCTAAATCACAGATTGAGATTTTTCCACCCAACCTAGATTTGGTTTGTCACAAAAATTTTAAACCAACTAATCTGAGAGTCCCTAATCTAGGATTGGAACTGTGTGCTTCCCAAGTCCTCTTGGACTATTTTTCTGCTAAATATAACATCTTTAAAGAACCACAGTTGGAATTAATTTCTCTGACCATCCCAAACAAAGTCCATTTTGAGTTAGACCTTGTGAATCCTGCACCCCTAAAATGGAAAGATTTTGTGCTTAAAAGTAAACCTGCTGAAAATTACAGGTTTGGGGGTGATTCATCCGGTTTTTCACTCTCGCTCCTATTTAAGTCCAATTTTAGTGTTTTGAAACTGTCTATGTTTCAACACTTTTTATTTTAGGTAGATCCTCAACTCTTTAGACTTTATGTATATAGTGAATTTTTTGTATATAATCCGGTAGGTAGTTTTTGGTGAAATTTTATGTTTCTTTATATTTTTCTACTCCATGGTGATCGCGGATGAAATATGTTGGATTCTAACCATGAACAATGGAGTTCGGTTCTTTCGTCAAATCGGGTAATCTCTTTCCTTTCTCTCAAAACTCAACATGTTCTTCTGATTTGTCCAAGTTATAAATCTGTTTATCATTAGAAACATTGAGGACAATGTTTAGTTTAGGTTTAGGGGTGAAAAGTAGATACCTTGATAACATGCTATAATTGAAAACAAAACTCCTCCTTCCTTTTGAAAAAAATCAAAATGAAAATAAAAATATATAAAATTGAAAAAAATTAAAAATGGAGCTCATTTACCTTGAAATGTTGACTCTTGTGCAAATATGTAATTTTTAGGATTCTTAGTCTAGATATTTAGGCACCCTGATTCTAGCACAATTTACATCGTGATAAGAAACTTGCACACGCACGATCTACCAATACATGTATAGCCTCAACCTCGAGGTGTTCTATCGGAAGTCACGATTGCCAATCACTTCAGAATATTGAACGAGACTTGACTAGCTTTTTCTTTGGTTGGTTGGGATAGAAGGTGGAGGTTACATTAAGAAAGACAACCATCGAATTTAACTGGGTGCATCAAAAAGGGCTACCTCTTGCAAAGTGTCATGTAATTTTTTGTTTCTTTTTGTCTATGTATCAAAAATGTTACCATGTTCAAAAAAAAAAAAAAAAGAATCAAGTATTTATCAATTCCATCCTCTCTTGTTCCAAAAATAAAAGAGAGTAGTCAATGTAAATAAGAGCCATGTAAAGAGTCATCTTTTGTGTTTTAGTGTAATAAGCAAGGAAGGGTGTATGCCATTGATGTATAACGCGAGTAATTGTGAAATACCTCCAACTCATTCACAATTCTCGTAAAGTCCGGACAGCTAGCTAGATTTCGACCTCGGTTCTTAGCCTGAGAAACTATCTCTTGGTGATTAGTAGTCATAACGTCCGATCTTTCTTTACACATGTGTAGATACACTTTACACTCTTATCACATGTCTTTATTTGTTATCAGTGCTAGGATTGTGCCTTTGATAGCTAGATTGACATCTCCATTTTGTTGTGAGCTTCTACTGTCTTGCACATGTCACATTTCATGGAATCTGAGCTTATATTTTGTCCTAGAACTTTGTAGGTACGTTCTAAGCAAACCTTCACGAGACTTCACACGTCCACTAGGGACACTTAATGGTTCAAAAGGCTTATTGCATTCGCTAAATGCAATCGAGAGACCAGCGACAGTGGTATAGGTAGGATTTCCTTAGTTTTGTTTTACTTGAGGACAAGTAAAATTCAGGTTTGGGGGTATTTGATGAGTGCCAAATATTTTATATATTTGCACCTTTTTATTGGCATTTAACTCATCATTTGTGCACTAACGCTCCATTTTATCCCATATTCTGTGTTTTCGTTGTTTTCAAGAATAAATACTTTTCTTAATTAATTTTGCATTTTTAGGTACTAAATAAAGCCTGGTTAACTCACGAAGCGAAAAGATCAAAGAAACGGCAAAGACTCCCGCAGAAAGGCAGCGAAGAATGATGTTTGCAAGAGCCGGATCAATTAGAAGTGGGCTTGAAGAGGAAGAATTGTCCTTAAAGAAGATATGGGCTTGGCATACCCAAGGCCCAAAACCCTTACCCAAATCCATTTCCATGAGAGCCGTCAGATTGGATCCATCACATCATCCAACGTTCGCCTCATCACCTAGCATCAAATCTTAAAGCTCCTGTCAAACATCATAGTACCTAACTCCAATCTAAGCCGTCAGAATTGTTGTATCACGCATCCAATGGTCGCTGCAAGCTTGTTCCATCTTAGTCGTTCGATTCAATCCAGATGTGATCATCCAACGTATCATCTTCGCTGGACATCGAATTTGCTACAACTGCTCAACACTACAACACCTAACACATATACCCGCAAAACAAACGCACCCTTCTCCAATTCTATCGACTCCATCTTCTCCCTCACCGTCTGCAGAGAAAACTCTGCCATCACCTGCAACTCCGTCACCACCATATCATGCCACCACCAGACCCCGATGTTCACTGCCACCATCTCCCATCCCTCGAGTTCCACCACCACAACCACCCGAAAAAAACCCATCTCCCTAGTTTCCCTCTCTCTCATTCCTAGCATCATTCCTGGATGCTATGAATTAGGCAGTGAGAAGCTAGGGTCAACTAGGAGCGCAGAGAAGACCAAGAAGGCATGGGTTCATAGCAGAAGAGGAAAGGAAGGACGAGCAAGAAAGCAGAGGAGACAAATTCAGAGAATCAGTGAGTGAATTCTCGATTTTCAAAATTAGGGTTCTTTCAAAATTAGGGATTTCATGTAAAACTATAAATAGAAGATGATGTAAACTGTTATGAGTGTGTTTGGGTTAGCCGAGTTACCACCAATTAGTGGTTCTATGTAGTTTAATTTCTGTTTGAACTTCAATTTCAATGCAGTTTTTATTCTCTGTTTGATTTTCAATTTCTGTTTTAATGTTCTAATTCCTCTTGCTAGGGTTGAGATGAAGCCCTAATTTTCTATTTGTTGTTCGTTTTTTTGACAATAACCTTATTACGCTTAATTGTTTAGGATGAAATTTAGTCTTAGGACTTCAACACTTAACTTTCACAGTGTATGTAATGCATCCATTGTAGTTAGAATTATTCTGTGCTGTGGAACTGCAACTCATGTTTAACAGCATATATGAATCTTTTGATTAGCTGTGCCTTGAAAAGACAGTTAATACTTAGGAGAATTACCTTAGTTGTGATTGAATCATACATCTCAAATTGACCTTAGATATGCAGAGGATTGAAATCCCTCTTATTATCAGTTATAAGGACAAGGTTAGTGTTAGGAGCAGAACAAGTAGTGTAAGTTAGTGGTGGAATCAAAGGCCCTAGTAATCTTCTCATCATTTACTCAATCTCCCTGTTTACATTTGTTGTTGTTTCCATTTGATCTCATTATTTCCCCCTTGCTACTGCTCACTCCTCACCGATCAGTGGTGTTCATAACACCACAAAATCATCTTTTCTCATTGTTTCATCATCACTTCCCCTTAGGAAGACCAGTTAACAAGCAAGCTTAGAAAAATTAGCAAATATCCCTCCAAGTCCCTGTGGAACTGACCTGTGCTTGCCCTGTGTTGCTTTAGACACTGTGCACTTGCAGTTAGATAAATATAGTGTTGTTTCCAGCCCTATCAATAAACAAGTATAATACGGAAAGAAATAACACAGACACCAGAAATTTTGTTAACGAGGAAACTGCAAATGCAGAAAAACCCGGGACCTAGTCCAGATTTGAACAACACACCAATTAAGGTATAGTGCATTACTTACGCCTCTTGAATCCCAACAGGACTCTGCACTTGATTCCCTTAGATGATCTCACCCACAACTAAGAGTTGCTACGACCCAAAGTCGGAGACTTATAAACAAATCTGTCTCCCAAAGATAAGTCTATTCTGGTTGGTATTTCCATCTTAAGATAAAGATCAAGGTGTACATGAAACTCAACTAATAATCCGGTCTTATACTCCCGACGAGCAGCCTAGAAATATTAGTCACCTCACAATAACCTAACTGATTAACAAAAGAAGTTATTGCGGAATCACAGGAGTCTGAGATGAAGAACTGTTGTGATTACTTTTTATATCTTACCTATCGGAGATAAATCTCGAGAAAATCTTAGAGAAGATTAAACTCAACACGATCGAAAAAATAAGATCAGAATATGCAACCACAGAGAAAATAGTTGGATCTAGCTTCGCGAGTCCCAAATGAAGTCTTTAACCTAATAATCGTTTTGGAAAACCTAGGTTAATTGAGAATCGACTTTAGTTTTAAACTAGGACACATGAAAGTGTCGGTATTAGGTTTCCCATATGCTATAGTTCTCCCGTATATAGTCTTTCAAATCAAGTTTGCTAACAATCAAATCTAAGATAGCTTAGTAACAAAGCAATTGATATTCACCGTTAGATGAACTCCTGATTTCAGATTCAAGCTAAGTCTGCTTAGCAATTAAGCAATCAATCTCCACCATTAGATGGTATTAGCTTGATACAGACAAATGAAATATACTTATATTTAGATATGGATGAACCGTACCTAAACGTGTATAACCGTTGGGTCAATAATAGTTAACCGAAGTTAGCCACATGAACACTTATAGTTTAGCCATATTCATCTAACACCTCTAGATCAAATATGATGATCAATCAATCATGATAGATAATTAAATGAATGTAATTGTGTTTCAAGAGAGTTGTTCAAATGTTCATCATCTCATAGAAATATATATGAACCATGTGAAACATATTTGGTTTGGCTTGTAATTGTACAAAGTACTTATACAAGAACCAATTCATGAACATAATGCCACAGTTTGCAAAACAAGTTTGCATACCTTATTTCATTAAAGTTCCAGAGATTTTAGTTCGCAAACAAACCTGAGTTCATGAATATGAATTTCATAGTTACCGATTTTAGAACCTAACCACTGTGTTCGCAAACAGAGTACGCGAACCACAGTTCTGGACTTACCTAGTCTTAGCCGCTCGCAAACAGAGTACGTGAACCATAGTTCTGGACTTAGCCTAGTCTGGACGTTCGCAAACAGAGTACGCGAACCATAGATCCGGACCTTTGACAGTTAAACCCGTCCGCAAACAAGAGTTCCGGACCTAAATCAGCATTCACATTTCGCATACTAAGTACGCATACTGTGTTATATCCAGGCATTGCTAATAGTTCTAAAACTCTCATTTAATCATTGAAACATCCTTAGAAGAAAACAATGGTAATCTTACACATACCACTAGCTTCAAGTAATTTTCAAGTGATTAATCGAACAATACGAAAATTTCCAAGTTAACATCAAATGATTGTCTCACACAAATCATGTAAGATGTTCAAGGTAATTTTCACATGATCATCTTGACTTAGTATTGAATTTCCAACAAATAAATTGTCTACAACTAAACTCGTCAAGTAGATGATAAAGTTTAGATAAAGCTAAAAAATAATCCAGACATGCTATAACTAGACTAGAAATCAAGGATATAGTTTTGATCAACTAAACTTGACAAACAAGCATGAGATAATAATGCTTGCGAGTTTGACCGAGCAGTGCTTTAACACAAAATACCATAAATTAACGACCTAATATGCGACTCAATAGTTTATTGATTTTGTTCCATTATTTCCCAGTTTATTTTTCTTTATTTTTGATAAACAAGAAGCCTTTTCATTAATGGAAATTCGAGGTTATAATGAGCTTAAGATCGAAAATAAGAGAATACATAGAAAGATGAACATACCGTAAAAGAACATTACCGAGAAATTCGTCAAGAGAAAGAGAAGGATTGCCGGTGTTAGACAAATATAAGTATGAATAAGACCCGATTAAATCGGAATATGGATGGTTTTTCTCGGAATTGAATTCCAATCATTTAGGTTTTTATCATCTTTGGAAAGATGTGCTCCTAGAGTAGGAGTGATTTGCTCAAATCTCTTATACCTAGATGAAGATTCCGTCGTGAAAATCAACTTTGATGAAGATTCCGATGAAGATCTCGTCGTCGGATGATTCAAAGATGAAGATTTCGGTAAAGATTCCATCGCCGGAGACAAAAAGGATGAAGATTTTGTCAATGGATAGCACCACTAGTGATTTAGACACGCAACCAAGCAAACCAAAAATGGCCATTAAAACGAGATAAAGCTCTTCAAAAGAAGAGATAAAACCACCATAAGAGTGGATAATACTCACCAAGTGTTAAGAGAAAGACATGAAAAAACCTAACTAAAAAGAAACTCGCTCAGATCCTGGCCAAAACAAGTAAATGGAATGAAATCCCGCTCAGATCCTGGCCAAAAGAAACCAGATCTGCGTAAGATAGGTTGCAGGGGAGTTTTCTCTTTTTCGATGTGGAAGGAGTAAGGGCAATTCCTACGGTATGGAGGTAAAAACATCCATAATTTAAGGAGTATCCACATATATGTGGATATTTGGTAATTTGTGGAGTCAAAACCCACTGTGGGAAAAAATACTAAAAGTTAGTCCATCCGGCTCTTCCCTAACCAGATTAGAAGAAATTTGATATGGTTCAAAATTTTAAAATTAGCAACACTTATAATTGTTGCTAATTTATACAAACCATTGCTAAAACATTTGAATGGATATAAAAACACCATTCTTAAAAGAATAAAACTTTTACCCGGTTACTTACGAGCCGGATGGAAGAAAAAAAAATTTTGCCTCCAGACATTAAATGACTGGATTGCAAAAAAAAATAAAAGATATATACATCCGAATATTAAGTGTCTTGATGGGGTATCCGATCAGCCTATGATTAGATAGACACTCCATATTGATCCCTTCAAATCAATGGAGCATCATCTGGACTTCACAAATATATGGATGATAAATTTATCCATAGTGACATTTTTTATTCTATAAGATGTGGATCATCATAGAAATTTGGATGATTATCTTTCACACAGGAATTGCCCTGAGAGAGGGGTCACTTATAATGCATCATTACTCATTCTAGTGTTGTCCAATTCTAGTGTTGTCCAATAACAATTAGATACACCATACAGTAGCTCCTGAATTCATGGCCGACCGTGAACACAACAAAGGCTAAAATAACTTTTTCTAGTTTTTATATTTTTTCAATAATGGAGTCCAAACTCTAAACTAATTTGGCAAGATTATGAAAAGAATGACATTTTTATTACTTTATTTTTAATTTCTTTTTAATATTTTAATTGGAGTGGGAAGGTTCACCCATTTTCTTTCTTTCAGTCTAATGATACCCGACCAGGCTACCCATCTCTGGCTAAAAAGTCACAATTCTCTTTTCTTATATTGAGTTTGGAAGATATATTCCTAGTGGGCTCTCATGTCTCAACCTTACTCTCTTTTTTTCTTATGTTTACACATCCCCACTGTATGTAGATTTTATGTCGCCTAAAGTTGGGAATAAAGTGGCATTCGATTAGAGGTTTCAAAGGACCTATCATTTCCGAGGAGCCTCTCCTCTGTTAAAACTTTTTAAGTTGTCAAGTTCAGTTGACTAATAGCTTTCAGTCATCCGCACTTGACTCAACTGTAATGGCTAACAAAAATAGTGTTATCATCGAAATAGAAACTTAGTAACAGATATCAGTCAACAATGCATCTGGGATGCTTCAAAAAAGGAAGAAAAAAAAAACAATGCATTTGTGACTATTTATGGAAGCGTTTTTCTTACGGGGCAAATACAATTTTCGCCAGCTTCACAGTTGTAATTATTATTTCTCCTGTTTCAAAAAGACCGTCCTCTATTCCATTTTCGTCAGTTTCAAAATTGTATCCAGCTTCTGTTTATAGGCCTATTTTTTTAATGAACTCTCTATTATAGCCTTTAATTTTTTATATTCATAAATGCATATTAATGGGACCTAATCTAAAATATTAAAGAAATTTGTACAATTAAGGAAACAAATATATACTTCATTCCTTTTAAAAGAAAATATATTTTGGCTCCAAGAATTGAATTCCCTACAGAAGTTATACTCCATAAATTCGATATCTTTTAATTTTCCTTTTTTATTTCCTATTACGGTCCTCTTAATAATTTTAGGCAGTTTTTAATACTTGCATTTTTATTAACATAAAATAAGTAAATAATTAAGGGTGGTCAAGTAAAGTATTATGATCTCCTTAATATTTTGGCAAAGTCAAAGCGGACTGTCTTTTTGAAACGGATGGAGTAAATGATATGAACTATCAGGGGTTAGTTCAGTTGACCCAGGAGCCTGACTCTCAAGTAGGAGGTCAATCGATCGAGTCTCCGCTCAAGAGTTTGGAGATCTCATGGAATACTCCTCTTATGTAAATTAAAATTAAAATTAAAATTATTAATATATCTTTTTTCCTATTTAAAAAATTATTAAATGATATGATGCTGCCAAAAAAATAAAAATATTACAGATGGATTTCTCTTTCCTTTTCCTTTAAATTAGCTTGACATCGTTTTAATGTGGTTAGGTAAATTTGATCCGGGTTTGATCGATATTGCATGACATAATTAGAATAAAAATCCTTTATTTTTTTTTATTATTTTCAGTTTTGGAAACCCAACCCGACTCATTTAGATACCAAACTTAAATTCGATCTTGGAATCAGTTTCATAAGATTAGGAACCAGATCCAACTCTTTTAGTCGCTAGTATGGGTAATTAAAGGGAACATGTGGATTCCATATTTTATATGTCATCCTAAGCTCATAAAGATGGTACTATATAAAGGCATTTACCCAAGTCTAAGTATAGAAATACTCTAGGACTTTTAGGAATACTCTAAAATGTATATAACTTAGCTGACATACTTCCTTGAGGGGCGCTGGATCATTGGGAAGGTGCTTTCTCAAGACTATAAACATGTAACTGATAAGCACGTAAGTGCGACGCTTTTTCACCTATGATTACATTAGCTATGACTTATTTTATCGCTAATAAATTTGTTTAAGTATTTTGAAGGAAATAAAGCTCGATGGACTAAAATACGGAAATATGTGAGCAAAATGGAGAAAATGAAGTGATTTATGATTAAACGGGCTATGACTAGAAAAACGTCTAAAACTGGGCTTGTGCGCAGAAAAATGGACTTTGGAAGGGAACAAATATTGAAGCAAATGAGTCGAACCGTGGACATAACTGTAACAATGTCGACACCTTGGACATGCAAATTTATCCTTCCCTTTATCCCATTAAAGAAATCCAAAGGAGTTATGGTTGTCAAAGAGATGAATTAGGAAAGAATTTCCTACATGCATCACGAAAATAAATACATGAAGATTTGGAGATTTGAGAAAATAAGTTTCATGCATGAGAATTAATCCAAAATATTCTCTCACATATTAAATGGTGTAAACCGAGGAAGGAAGGGATGATGTGGCGCACTACCATTGGTAATTGGTTTATCACTTAACACATGGCAAACTTCTATTTGGTCGATGATGTAATAATGGGAATTAAAATATAAGGTAAAATTATTGTGTCCCTGTATATATACAGTGTTATTCAATCAACCAAAGGGAGGAGTTCCGGGGTCCGTAGTCCAGAGCAAATAGTTTTAGTTTTTTTTTTTGTTTTCCTTTTTAATGAAAGAATCTCTTTGCTAGAGCTGCGGATGAAGCCCTATGATGTGTATTAAGAGAGTTCTAATTTGTTTTCAGTAATAATTCTTCTTGCTCCTATTTTCTTGCTTGGTAATGATAATAATTCTTTTCATATCTCCTTGTGCTTCAATCAAAGGTTTTATATTCTTATTGTAGAGATCAGCACCTTTAAGTGGAATTAATTATTAGTATTTGAGAAATTTAATCGATCCTAATGTTATATCATCCGAGGCGTACATATTGGTCCTAAATCGTCTCGAGCAATTTTGTGAAGAATTTTAAAGAGAATTGGTTGAATAATCTAGTATACATAATACTGGTGAAATTCTAGGCCTTGGGGTTTTCTTATCTTCTTATTTTATCACCTTTTCTTATTAATATTGATCTCTTAATTATTCTTTTTAGAATTTTATTTTAATTAGAAATTAAAAGTCACAGTAGTTAGTCCCAGTGGAACGACCCGTGCTTGCATACTATCCAATCGATAGTTGTGCATGTTTTTGGCGCCGCTACCGGGAACTAAAATTGTTATTTTTAGTTTCTATTAAATTTGTAAATAATTAGGATAGTTTAGATTTTTTATTTTTTTATTATTTTCCAAATTATTTTGGGTATCTTTTTATTTTTGGTGTGCAGGATAATTGGAGATTTAAAGTGAAAATAAAATTTGCGCACTAAACAGATAAGTATCCGAATTTTTATTTTTGTAAATAATTACATTAGGAAGCGTTTCGATTCTTTAGATTTTATTTTCTTTGTACATAATTTTTTTAGGATTCTTATCAATTTTGTAAATATTTTTATTCTTTGTTTTATATAAAAAAAACACACGTTGCACACACCAATTGTATCGTCAGACAACCGATTTTAGGAAAACCCATGAAAAAGTACGTTGAACCCGTGCTTTGGGTCTTATGGGAGTTACCAGCCGAAATTCCACAAGCCTCAGCCTCATACCTGTAGGTATATTTTGCTGAGGTAACATGAGCCTACCCAAAATAGTGAACCCAACATTTGCATTTTCACGTGCAACCCAAAAAAAAATGTCGAGCTGGTATCATAAAGACCAATATAACGATTATGCGATTGAGTATCTTAATGGACAATGTCTGTACTATGACCACAGTGTAGATAGTAATTGGGACCACTACCATTATTCTGAAGGTTATGGTTCATACTATGGTGATCCCAATTACTATTCACACGTGCACAAGTCATACGAATGGGCGAATGAGCAATATTATAATGAAAAATATGAGAGTTCTCCATCTTTAGAGGATTTAATAAAAAAAAATCCACCATTCCTGATGAATATAAAAATCATTCCGTAGAAGATGCACTCAAACAGTTTCAACAAGTAACTGGTATATCACGTAGTGATGAATATTCAAGTATTTCTTTAGAGGAATCACTTAAGAAGTTCAATGAAACTACACGTGAATCTGTGCGTCAATCTCGAATAATCTTGGATAAAATGAGTGAGACTGTTAATAAGTATGCGGAACAATATGCACCTAAGGATATTGCTCATACTGAAGTTGAATTCCAAAATAGTGTTTCCAATCTTATTCTTGATAATACATATAATTATTCACCTAATTTGGAGCATGAGGTTAGATCTGAAAACACTGCATGCTTAGAGAAGGTTCAACCATACTCATATTGTTATGATGATGAGGATAGTGTCGATGAATAATTTGAAATATATAGTCATAGTAACGAGGAAATTGTTACACCAATTGAGCCTTATAATGATAATGTTGTTTCTAGTTCAAATACTAATAATGTTGAGAATTATTCACCTATTCAAAAGGATGAGGATTTGACTAGAGACACCATAGTTTTAGATGGTTTAGTATAATATTGTGATTATGAAGCCGATGATGGCTTAGAGGAAAGAGTTTATCCTGAGACTAGTGTTTTAGAGTCTAATGATTCGAAGAAAATAGTCCCTTACGAAGATTATAGAAATATAGAACCACACGATTACAACCTAGAATAAATAAAAGACCATTTTCCTAAATCTGATAATTTAGAAATTAAGGAAATTGTGACTAGTTTATCCAAGGATATTGAAAATTCTAAGTTTGGGGGTGAGTATCATTCTCCATGTGGTTTACCTTTGACTCTTACAAAGGTCCCTAGCTTGGGACTTGACGTATGTGCCTCTACCATCTTAAGAGACTATCTTCATGCACGTTTTCCTGAACCTAGTTATGTACAAAAAGAAACTCAGTTGATAAAAACCAATCCTCTGGTTGATGTGGTTAATGCGGTCCATGATACCATAATTGACTTTGTTGTCCCACCAAGATTTTATTTACCAAATGCGGGAGTATCTGAATTTGAAATGTGTCATTATATAGTTTTTAGAACTAAACCTAATCATTTTAGGGAATTAGAATCGTCGACACATTTACTTAAGAATGACCACCATTATGGTCAACTGTGTAAGTCAAATCTGATTGACTTTGAGGATCCACAATTATCAGGTTATTATTATGTGCTTCTAAGTTTTTATTTGAGTTTTCCAGACTTTACGACCTGATCCTCCGGATCCTGACTATGAGGAAAATAAGCCAATGAAAATATTTTATCTAGACCCTTTCATAGAGCCTGAACCGAACCACGGCTAGATGTAGTTGTCTTAAAAAGGAAACTAGATAAGGGTATGTTTTATTTTTTCATTTTCTTGGCATTCTTTTTATTTTTGGTAGCTCTATTTGGTTTTGATGACCCACATAGGTTCCGATTATTGTTGTATGATTTATGTGGTGACTAATTCTACCGACGTCTGGCCGAAGATACTAAACTTAGCGCTTTATGGGAGTCAACCCATACATGGTGATATTAAGGTCCCTCTGGAGGACCCCCACTGTCATTGTTTATTAGTGGAATTTGTTTTATTTCCCATGGAAGAATTTCTATGCTTTATTCAGGTACTATCTTTCCAAGCTCTCTACTACTCATGTAACTTTACTTTTGTTACTGTGCTTTCACGAGAACATTGAGGACAACGTTAGATTTAAGTGTGATGGAGTGGTTAACTTGTAGGTTATGATCATTGTTGAGCGGGTCTATTGTTACGGCATTTTCTTCCAATTTATAAAAATAATAATATATATATGATCAGCTGTTGAGCGGGTCTTTCTGTCTAGCTGTTTAGCAGATCCGTCTTGATGTTTAGCAGACATTTTTCTCGGTCTACATGTTTAGCGGATATGTCTCGCTGTTTAGTGGTTTCGTCTAGCTGTTTAGCAGACATCACCTTTTATCCGGCTGTTGAGCGGATATTTATTTTCTGTTTTGCTCGAGGAGCAGCAAAATGTAAGTGTGGGGGAATTTGATAAGCACGTAAGTGCGACGCTTTTTCACCCATAATTACATTAGCTATGACTCATTTTATCGCTAATAAACTTGTTTTAAGTATTTTGAAGGAAATAAATATCGATGGACTAAAATATGGAAATATGCAGGCAAAATGGAGGAAATGAATTGATTTATAATTAAATGGGCTATGACTCGAAAAACGGCTAAAACTGGGCTTGTGCGCAGAAAATATGAACTTTGGAAGGGAACAAATATTGAAGCAAATGGGTCGAACCGTGGACATAATTGTAACAATGTCGACACCTTGGTCATGCAAATTTATCCTTCCCATTATCCTATTAAATAAATCCAAAGGAGTTATGGTTGTCAAAAGGATGAATTAGGAAATAATTTCCTACATGCATCACAAAAATAAATACACGAAGATTTGGAGATTTGAGAAAATAAGTTTCATGCATGAGAATTAATCCAAAATATTCTCTCACATATTAAATGGTGTAAAGCGATGCAGGAAGGGATGATGTGGCGCATTACCATTGGTAATTGGTTTATCACTTAACACATGGAAAACTTCTATTTAGTTGATGATGTAATAATGAGAATTAAAATATAAGGTAAGATTATTCTGTCCCTATATATACAGTGTTATTCAATCAAGAAAAGGGAGGAGGTCTGGGGTCCGTAGTATAGAGCAAATAGTTTTAGTTCTTTTTTTTTTCCTTTGTAATGAAATAATCTCTTCACTAGGGAAGCGGACGAAGCCCTATGATGTGTATTAAGAGGGTTCTAATTCGTTTTCAATAATAATTCTTCTTGGTCCCATTTTCTTGCTTGGTAATGATAATAATTCTTTTCATATGTCCTTGTGCTTCAATCAAAGGTTTTATATTCTTATTGTAGAGATCAGCACCTTTAAGTGGAATTGATTATTAGTATTTGAGAAATTTAATCGATCCTAATGTTATATCATCTGAGGCGTAAATATTGGTCCTAAATCGTCTCGAGCAATTTTGTGAAGAATTTTAAAGAGAACTGGTTGAATAATCTAGTATACATAATAGTGGTGAAATTCTAGGCCTTGGGGTTTTCTTATCTTCTTATTTTATCACCTTTTCTTATTAATATTGATCTCTTAATTATTCTTTTTAGCATTTTATTTTAATTAGAAATTAAAAGTAACAGTAGTTAGTCCCAGTGGAACAACCCGTGCTTGCATACTATCCAATCGATAGCCGTGCACTTGCGGTATAATATAAAACCCCGTCAGTAACCTTAGCCTCGAAGTTAAGGATTTAAAATATCTCATCATTGGTCTCAACTTGAAGAATTGATTGATAAAATACAAGTTCTTTCTCTAGTATCTCTTTACTTACGTTTTAGCGTAGTCGTGTGTCTATCTTTGTTTGAGCATAGTGGTTAGGTGTTAATCAACTATATTTTGGGTTCTACTGATAGATCTTTCGACTCAACCGTATGCAATCGATAAAAGGTTTTCATTTAAGATTTATATTAGCTCGCTTTATTTATAAGCAAAATTATTTTCAGTCTATACTCCTCCACGATATTCATCTCTGCTTTCAAGTTCTGTTTGCGTTATTTTCGATAGCTTATAACTCCTGTCATGCGTCATTTATTCATGTAAGTTGTTTTGGAACCTCCACTATAGGAATATATATATATATATATATATATATATAAAAACTCACTCACATATCACAGTTAAAACCAGTGTAGATAAATTAGTCAAGATTTCCAACAAAATCTACCAATTGGTCTGCTGATATTTAAGTCACGCAAGAAAAACACGTTTAAAAAATATACGCGTATCTTGTTTTAAAATATCATAAACACTCCCAAAACGCGTAGGTATATCCGTAAAGCGTATCCGGTCTAGATATCAGTTTGGAATAACGTTGAAAAGTCAAAAGTCAGCATGCGTAGCTCATATACCGGAGGCAATTAGCGTTAGGTTTTACGATTCCATTATGAGTTAGCTTCTATTAATCCTTGAACTACGATCTGCAAACTATTTATCCTATAGTTACGCAAGTTCTGGTTACCTGTGAAAGCATAACTATGGCTAGCGGACCAGTTAATCAATAACCACCTTCAGCATCTCAAACGCTCTAAAACCTTAGAAGGAGTAAGCCTGAACCTTATCAGTAGCAATAACCGGATACCAAAAAATATAAGCAGAATCATTACGGTCCATTCAACGCAACACCTCTCCACATTTAAAAACAAAGCAACATGAAAGGGTAAAAAGTGTTAGAGCATTGCTCAGTCGAACTCGCATGCGTTGCTATCTCAAGCATGTTTTTCAATGTTAGTGATCAAAACTATAAGTCTTGATTTATAGTCTACTATAGCTAAGGTCTCGGACTAGGATAAAAAGTGTAGTTGAGCTCAAGAACTCCATGGAAATCATCATACAAGACGAAAGACTACTCAAGGAACTGGTGGATCTTCATCGACTAAAATGTATGTGGAGACTTGAACTTATCTATCACTCAAAAGTCTATTTATCTCCTATCTTGAGACAAAAGTCGTTTTGCTATATAGACTTAGATCATACACATTTGGTATTTCGAGCCGAGTTTATCTCGCCTATCTATTTCTCGAAATATGTGTTGGTAAGCTTTCGCTTTAGCCAAGTTCATCTTTACCTAGTGACGAAAGTCATGTTATGTTTCAATCACTTTGAAAATTTCTCTGACGAAAAATGGTTTGTGAATAACAACTATATAACGTCCTCTGAGAATGTTTCAATGATTGAAATGAGAGTTCAAATTATATAACCATTGGAGGATATAAGCATTGTTGTGGAAACATATATATGTATAAGTCCTTATTCCTTGAACCAAAGTTTGCGAACTTTGTTGATCAAGTGAACCGGAGTAGTGCGTGAGCTAAGTCCGCGAACCCAGTCCGCGAACTGGTGAAGTTCTCAAACCCGAGAATTTCTTCTAGAGTTTGTAAACTCCATCCGGGAACTTAAGTCCGCGAACTTGGGTAGGTTATATCTAAAAGCGATGTTTGTGAACTTATTCATATTAACTAAGGAATGCAATTGCAAACCGTGGCTATATAGTTCATGGACCGATTCAAGTGAATCACATCGTTTTTGCTTCAATTGTGTCTTGTGTAGTACATAAGATTTCCTTGCATTTGAACAACTCTCTAACTAGTTCATTTGAGTCATTTGAACTAGTTATGGTAAAGAAGAATATGGTTGATATGAAAGTGATCATATGGCTAACCATTTGGTTAACTATTGTTGAACCAACTAATGTACAAGTTTGGGTACGGTTACACAAGCCTAGAAACGTGCATTTTATTTGTGTATAACAAGCTATGTTTTCGATCTAACGGTTGGTAAATATTAGCTTGAATCTAATTAGGTTTTCATCTAACGGTGAATATTGAATGCTTTGTTACCAAGCTAACATTGATTGCAAACCCTGATTTGAAAGACTATATAAGGGAAAACTCTGGCAACTGGGAAACCTAATCCCCACACATTCTGTGTGATACTAGTTGTGCTAAGCTAGAGTTTATTCTCCTTTAACCTTTGTTTTCTTCTTCTAAACCAGGTTAACGATTTAAAAACTTCATTGGGATTGTGAAGCCAGACCGATACTACTTTCTTGTAGTTGTATGATCTGATCTTGCTGTTTCTATCGTACGAGTACAATTGGAATAATTGGCTTGAGATTTCTATCTCCGATAGGCAAGATAAATAGTAATCACAAACATCTTCGTCTCATCGTTTGTGATTCCAAAATATCTTTTTTCGTTGTGTCGATTAAGACTATTGTGAAGTGATTGATAATACTAGGTTGTTCTTCGGGAATATAAGTCTGGATTATCAATTGGTTCCTGTTCACCTTGATTTATCAAAAGACGAAACAAAACTCGTAGGTATATTCGTGGGAGACGTATTTATCTATTACTATAGACTTTTCTGTGTGATACAGATTTATTTATTGAAGTCTTCGACTTTGGGTCGTAGCAACTCTTGGTTGTGGGTGAGATCAACTAAGGGAATCAAGTACGTAGTATCCTGCTGGGATCAGAGACGTAGGAGCATAACCGTACCTTGGATTAGTGTGAGATTGGTTGAGGTTCAACTACAGTCCATACCGAAGTTAGTTTGGAGTAGGCTAGTATCTGTAGCGGCTTAATACAATGTGTGTTCAATCTGTACTAGGTCCCAGGGTTTTTCTGCATTTGCGGTTTCCTTGTTAACAAAATTCTGGTGTTTGTGTTATTTCTTTTCCGCAATATATTTTGTTATATAATTGAAATATCACAGGAGAATATCCGACCTTTTGTTTGTTGATTTAAATTGATTGACACTTTGATATTGGTATTTGCTACCATCCAATTTATCTTGATAAAGACTCGCAGATTTCTATTTGCTTGAGTATAGATCAAATCGAGAGATTGAGATATAAAACTCTTTGATGTACTTTTATATAGATTGAGTCTGGCTGTCTAGTTAATTCTATAGAAAGTATATTGGAGTTTGTCCATGCAGACTGCTAAACGAAAGATTGGGTGTGGTTATTAGACTCCCGCTTTTTCAAAAAGAACTAGAGTAGCAAAATAATTCACATTCATAAGTTATGCTTATGCTCGTCAGTCTCATTTTGCACTCGCTAATCACATTTGCACATAATTTTTATAAGGCTGCAGCGTCGGTGCTTTTGAAAATGCACATATTTTAAGGCGACTCCGTCCTAATCATAGTCTATTCCTAGGAATAGATGTTCGTATAAAATTTATAGCGTAACCTGATTGCGAGAAATGTTTGCAAAATATTTTTCGAAAAAATAAAATGAGATAGTTTTATATTTGGAAAGAATTCCCATAAAAATAGTAAAGGGTTCCCACCAAAAAAACGAAACTTTGGATCATACAAAGTAGGTTGAGCAACATTTTTTAGGGTCCTGTTAACGTGTATACCCGTATACACGTTAATAGGGGCATTTTGACCCTTAATTACATATGGAATATAATTTTCTTAGTAGAATATTATTACCTTAATTATCTCTGATAACAAGATTAATGTTCCACTAATATCCCTACAGACTTTCTCTTTCTTGTTCTAACTTTCCCTTTTCATCTTCTTCGCTCTTCTTCGAGCATTATTTTCCTCTTCTTTGTTTTAACTATCTTTCCATTTATCTTCTTCTTCTTCATGATAATCACATCGTGAAATTTTCTCCATGATAATCACGTCGCGAATTTTTTTCATAAAAATTTAAATATTCATTGAGCATCTAATTAAACTATTCTATCTTCAGAAAAATCTGATATGATTTTATCTTGCTATATACTAATTCGACTTATTTTTAATTTAGTCGATAAGAGTTTATTTCAAGGGAAAATCAGGTTTTGGGTTTTTATCAATTGGTTGATTTTTAATATGATGATATAAAATTTCTATCAAGATCTAAAGTTTCTGAATAATTTTAAACTTAGGTAGGGTCTGCAAAATCAAGTATTATTTCAAAATCGCGCAACTTAAAATTCAAATGAAATTAACAAATATAACTGTTTCAAAATCCATTAACCAAACATTACTATTTTTGTTAATCGTTCGCCTATGAATTTCCTTTTTTTTTGTTCATTTATTATTTGGGGGAAGAACACAGGAAGAAGATGAAAGGGGTGAGAGATATAGAAGGAAAGTAGAGAAAATGTATGGTGTTTTATTTTTATGACAAGGACAATAATGGAATTTTGTTGTGTAGTAAAACAAGAAACGACTAATTATTATACCAATGAATAATTGTTTGACCCGGTAACAAAATTGTTGATTTGTAGAGGTTAACGTGTATACGGGTATAACATTAACTTAAATCCTAATGGAAAAACACGATGGGACTTCATATCTTTATCTATATCACAACTCAGACCGCCTCACCAGCACAACAACAGAGGCACAGGTCGCACCACCACCACTTCCGTCGACAAGAGCATCCCCATCATTTTCTTTTTGTTTTTTCTTAATTTTTTTCTTTTTATTTTTGTTCTTCTAATTAAAGATGCCTCTCCGGGCTTTTATTTTTATCTTTATTTTTCTTCTTTTTATTATTCTCTTTCTTCCAATCATACCAATTGAAGAATTAATAGTTGAAGAATCAACTGATTTACTAACAATAAGGTAAATATAATGTTTTGATTTTGATTACTTTTATTTCTTTACTTCTATTTTTGATTTGAATAGCTTGATTTTGTTTTAATTGTGGGTTTGTCATAAAGTTTAGACCCTATGTATTTTTATTTTTAAATTTTTAAATTAGGGGTTATAATGGTGATACTGACTTGTTGTTATCTATTTATGCATTGGTTTATTTGTTGTTGTTTTTATGGTAATTTTAGGATTCAGTTTTGTTTTATAGTGTATGATTGAGCTCATTAAGAATAACAAAAGGTCGTATAAGGATGAAATGAAACTTGAATATTTATAAGATGTTTGTAATGCAAAATTCGAGAAGTTATGTGTGCTTTTCTTAAGAAATTATATGTGGATTTTTTGTCGACTAATTGATCACTCGAATATGGTAAATGGAAGCCATGATTCAGACTAGCTTTACAAGTTGTACATAATTTTTATCAAAAGAGTTTATGTATGTGTTTTTTTCTCGAGTTAAATGTTAAAACTGCGAATGTTAAATATATAGTTTTACAATCACTTAGATTTTTGCTTGTGCTATTGGAATGAAAGCTCCTTGATAACGAAAACAAGTGCTAAAAATTTCTGGCCCATTTTTTATCTACAGACCCACTTTTTACTTACAAGTTTGCCATCGCTTAATAAACCGATGAAAAACCGCAAGAAAACAACCCCAATCAAGGCGGTTAAATAGCGAACTGAACCTATGGATAGTCGATGGCAGTTTTGAAAATTTCTAAACCGCCTCCATCCGTCTGGTATTCAGTATTGGCAAAAACCGCCACCGACGGATCGTTGGGCACCACTAATGAAGAGTGATAGCAGGTAAAATCATAGACCATTAGTCACTATATCTATTTGCACCGTTCGTAGTAACCCTTTCATGTAAGGCTCTGGAGCCGAGTTAGCAGCCACCTCCTTTTTTTAGAGAAAAATATATGAAGACCGGAAAAAGAAAAAAAATGTAGGCATTTTAGTTTCATAAATAGTTGTGATACATAGGATATTGGTCTTTGCGGAGGTTGACACATGTAAAAACAAAAAACGGGATATACGAAAGTGCAGCAGTTTGGAATACAATGGATCAACTAGAACTTCACATCAACAAGGCAACGCCACACTTGTTAATGTTGGTATTATGGTGATGTATTTCAAAATACATTGCAGATGGTTATGATTAATAACTACCTTAAAGTAGTTATGATACCAACAGGTATTTTGAAGGGATTGATCACAGAAAATGGTTAGGAACAAATAACACCATTTGGTGAAAAGAAGTGTTGATTGGTTAATACTCGAGTGAACAGACTCATGAAGTGAACAGATGCATAATTGGATTTCGATCCAAGAGACACATCTATTCGAACTCTATAAATGCATAGAGGTTTCTCACTTGAAAAAGAAGTCTGGAATCTTTCTGTCAATCTCATTCTCCCTCTAATCTTTGTGCAAGTACTATTATATTGACTTGTATATATGCGTACAGTGCATATACATTGTGTCAACAGTAAAGTGATATCTTATTGTTCACAAGAATCCAATGTAAGAGAGTGCACTCTTACCGGATTGAGATAGTTGAATCCTGGAGAATAGAAGCCATGAAACCGTTTGCACCGTAGGGGTGAAATCTATTCTTAAGGACAGTGAACATCTTCACGACTCGATCAAATTATACTCGCATTTATAACATCCATTGGTTGTATTATGGTGATGTATTTCAAAATACATTGCAGATGGTTATGATTAATAACTACCTTAAAGTAGTTATGATACCAACATGTGTTTTGAAGGGATTGATCACAGAAAATGGTTAGGAACAAATAACACCATTTGGTGAAAAGAAGTTTTGATTGTTTAACACTCGAGTGAACAGAATCATGAAGTGAACAGATGCATAATTGGGTTTCGACCCAAGAGACACATCTATTCGAACTCTATAAATGCATAAAGGTTTCTCACTTGAAAAAGAAGTCTGGAATCTTTCTGTCAATCTCATTCTCCCTCTAATCTTTGTGCAAGTACTATTATATTGACTTGTGTCTATGCTTACAGCGCATATACATTGTTTCAACAGTAAAGTGATGTCTTACTGTTCACAAGAATCCAATATAAGAGAGTGCACTCTTACCGGATTGAGATCGTTGAATCCTGGAGAATAGACGCCATGAAACCGTTTGCACCTTAGCGGCGAAATCTATTTTTAAGGACAGTGAACATCTTCATGCCTCGGTCAAATTCTACTCGCATTTATAACATCCATTGCCTTATATTTCCAACAATATGATTAATAACTACCTTAAAGTAGTTATGAAACCAACAAATGTTTTTAAGGGATTTATCACATAAAATGGTTAGGAACAAATAGAACCGCTTGGTGAAAAGAAGTGTTGATTGGTTAACGCTCGAGTGAACAGACTCATGAAGTGAACATATGTATAATTGGGTTTCGACCCATGATAGACGTCTATTAGAACTCTATAAATGCATAGAGGTTTCTCACTTGAAAAAGAAGTCTGGAATATTTCAGTCAGTCTCATTCTCCCTTTAATCTTTGTGCAAGTACTATTATATTGACTTGTATCTATGCGTACAGTGCATATACATTGTGTCAACAATAAAGTGATATCTTATTGTTCACAAGAATCCAATGTAAGAGATTGCACTCTTACCGGATTGAGATAGTTGAATCCTGGAGAATAGAAGCCATGAAACTGTTTGCACCGTAGGGGCGAAATATATTCTTAAGGACAGTGAACATCTTCACGCCTCGATCAAATTATACTCGCATTTATAACATCCATTGTTGGTATTATGGTGATGTATTTCAAAATACATTGCATATGGTTATGATTATTAACTACCTTAAAGTAGTTATGATACCAACAAGTGTTTTGAAGGGATTGATCACAGAAAATGGTTAGGAACAAATAGCACCATTTGTTGAAAAGAAGTGTTGATTGGTTAACACTCGAGTGAACAGACTCATGAAGTGAACAGATGCATAATTGGGTTTCGACCTAAGAGACGCATCTATTCGAACTCTATAAATACATAAAGGTTTCTCACTTGAAAAAGAAGTCTGGAATCTTTCTGTCAATCTCATTCTCCCTTTAACATTTGTGTAAGTACTATTATATTGACTTGTGTCTATGCTTACAGTGCACATACATTGTGTTAACAGTAAAGTGATATCTTATTATTCACAAGAATCCAATGTAAGAGAGTGCACTCTTACCGGATTGAGACCGTTGAATCCTGGAGAATAGACGCCATGAAACTGTTTGCACTGTAGGGGCGAAATCTATTCTTAAGGACAGTGAACATCTTCACGCCTCGATCAAATTCTACTCGAATTTATAGCATCCATTGCGTTAGATTTCCAACAATCTTAAGAATAGATTTTTATGGTTCTATGAAAAGTTTAGTGCTCGTTCTCATCCTGATGTTTTGAAGATTGGACGTGCAACATTTGGTGCAGTACTTGGCGCAATCAAAACCAAGTGAAAGTTTTGAGCAATATGAATAAGTAGGTTAGATTGAAATTTTGATTTTATCATTCAATTCAATATTTTCATTTCATGTTTTGTCAATCAGGAACTTTATAGTTCTCTGATATTGAGACAAAGTGGGTTGAAGACATAGGTGTTTGACAAATTGTCTCGCCAAGTCTTCGTGATTTTGAGGAAAAACTAATAACTTGGTGTTGAATTTAATATTTTCAATTTAAGAAAGCTGCATAAACACATATCGATGTTTTAATATGCCATTGGTAATTAGTTTGTGTTATTGTTATACACTATAGAATGTCAAGGCATGCATGAAATTAGTGAGAATTTCCAAGTTCTACTACAGAACTTAGTGCGGCTCCACTCTAGCGACATCTAGATTGGTTAATGGTTACGGTACCATTCAATATCCCCAATATCATTGTGATGTAACACATTGACTGTGTAGTGATTTCATGACGGTTTATGATGATCATGAAATGTGGGGGAGAACAAAGATGTAATCACTCTTCTTGAGTGTGTGTACAGTGACTTCTATGGTTGCGTACAATGAACATATTATATGTGTTCTAAATTTATACAAGCATCATAAGAGAATGAGAGGTCTGAAAGCTTCAAATGGAAATTACAGTTGTACTTCTGCTTCATGCAGTCGCCTCTGAAACTTCACGTTTGATGATTGTATGAGACCGTCGGTGAGTCTTGTATTAATTATAAGAAACTATTGTTGAGTACATTTTGTGATCGGGAATGTACTAACCTTCAATGAATTAGACTGACTTGTGGGTCAGTAAATGAGTGGCAGAAATGTTAATCCGCAAAATTAATCTTCTGCACATGGGCATAGTTATGTTATTTGGTAAATGTTGTGCACCTAGGTGTTGAGTCAAAATCGAAGTTATGGATAGTACTTTTCCTTGCTGTAGGTTTAGAAGGAAGAGTATCCACATTTCGATGGCAAATAAATGGTTGTACTACTGGTATTGTTAGGGTTGACTAACAAGATTCTTTGAATGGAATGCTAAAATTCAAACCCCATTATCGATACTTTGTGTAAGATGATTAATTTAGAAAGAGATGTTTGCCACATATTTTAGGTAGTTCATATCATCTATGGGAAGTGCTATGGGAAATGATTGCTACAGAATATAAATAGTTCATATCATCTTTCAGAGATGATTGCTACCGATTTGAAGTAGTTCACATCATTTGTTGTATCTTACTCGATAAAAATTGGTGTTGGTAAAAATATATCTGGGTTTGAAATGTATGTAAATGAATTGGATATACCCTTTTAGCAGTGGGTACCAAAGTACTGTGGATGGTAATTGTGACTACGATCACGAGTGCTTTATCATTCTTCTTGGTTGTACTAGTGCAATTGAAAATTTTCATTAGGCAAGTCAGGAAATGTGGGGGTTACAGATTTTATACTATCTGAAATGTTTGAGCAACTGAGAGATAGTTATCTATGATCTAAGTGAAACTGTATTGTAAACTAGTCGACAAAAAGGGATTGAGAAAAATGTTAATTTACATCCTTCTAACAATTTGGTTAGAGTTGCAGTTGTGTATGTACACCATGTTGAAGTTGGAGGTTTTCCAATTAAAGGAAAACATAGATGTGGTTGAGAATAATTGCTGAGTGCAAACCATATAAAACGTTTTGTAGAGATACTAAGTGTTGTACCTACAAATTAAAAATGTAGTCTCTAGTAAATAGTCTTTGTGACCGCGCGAAATGTTTAAGTTAAGAAACTAGAGAATACATGTTATAAGACTGAGTGCCTTAGAAATATTATATAGATAGTGATGGTAACCTCACTTAAATGTCTGGAAACCCCAGAAACTAGGTTCACAAAGTCAAAACAAGTCACTAGTCACTCTAAAACACTATCAAATTGTGTGAAGTCTTTTGTGACTTGATAGTGCGTATATGCAGTATGTAAGGATGAGTTATTCATATACTCTTAATGAATTCCATACCATTTGTTGGTTTGTATAACTGCAATACATATCCGATGGAAGTTCACCTATTTGAGTTTGGAATGAGGTCGATTTCAAAAGAAACTAAGTTGTTGTTTCTGCATAGACTCATGAAACTAGGAGGGCGCAGGACCAAAAAGCGCCAAACCGCAGAAAAATAATTAATGATGTGTAATAAGTGTGGCTGCTAAGCCCTCTAGTTTACATAAAAAAATGACTGGTTCTTAGAAACCTTGTTTCACCATGTTCTTTTAGTAATCTATGATTTATCATCCTAAGATTGGTTCATAGCCCAAAAGGAACCATTTCGAATACACTTGTTCATAATTTGTACTAATAAAATGGTTACTGTATTTTGAAATTGTGGGGGATTATTGGTATTATGGTGATGTATTTCAAAATACATTGCAGATGGTTATGATTAATAACTACCTTAAAGTAGGTATGATACCAACAGGTGTTTTGAAGGGATTGATCACAGAAAATGGTTAGGAACAAATAGCACCATTTGGTGAAAAGAAGTGTTGATTGGTTAACACTCGAGTGAACAGACTCATGAAGTGAACAGATGCATAATTGGGTTTCGACCCAAGAGACACGTCTATTCGAACTCTATAAATGCATAAAGGTTTCTAACTTGAAAAAGAAGTCTGGAATCTTTCTTTCAATCTCATTCTCCCTCTAATCTTTGTGCAAGTACTATTATATTGACTTGTGTCTATGCTTACAGTGCATATACATTGTGTCAACAGTAAAGTGATATTTTATTGTTCACAAGAATCTAATGTAAGAGAGTGCACTCTTACCGGATTGAGATCGTTGAATCCTGGAGAATAGATGCCATGAAACCGTTTGTACCGTAGGGGCGAAATCTATTCTTAAGGACAGTGAACATCTTCACGCCTCGATCAAATCTACTCGCATTTATAGCATCCATTGCCTTAGATTTACAACAGTTAAGAGTTTCAACCCAATGATAATGAGAAGCGTGACACTGCCGCACCACCTTAAGTTACACTCTATTCCTTCACCAAAGCAATGCAGGCATAAAGACAGTCCGGACCCTCAATATCCTATTTTGGAAAAGACAAACCATCAGCGTCATCATAAGATGTTGGATATTTTCAATATTGTTTGCTGCTATCCGCGGATGCGGGGGATGTAGTCCCTCCAGGCTGTGTTCGACCTGACAGGTCAGGTCGTGGGGGTCTAGGGGACAACGCCCCCTAGCAGAGTGCGAGACAGCATCTCGTGGAAATTTTTTCGGTTAATGAATTCGAGAACCTATTCGGTTTTCCAAAAATTTCCACAAAACATGTTTGTTCCCATAGGGTTCCTTCAAGAGACACCATTAATGGATGCCCATTGAAAGCGTCTGGTCGTGATGGAAAGACATCACGAAAAGGCATGAATCCCTCTTTAAATAGTGAAGGCTTTCTCCCATTTCTATCATAAAAATCTCTTTTTCTCTAAGCATCTTCAGAAACAAAATATTGTGTGTTCTTGGTTGGGTCAAGGGAGTACAACTCTTGAATTCAACAACGTTATTAGGGCTTTATTGTATCCTGAAGATAATATTTCCCTGACCAATTGTACTCGTCAATTATTTGGGAAGGGTCGAAATAATTGCTGAAAAGAATCGTAAGGTCTTGAAGCTTGTGATACAATATTATTTTTAATCTCTGTTTTCATCCTCTAGTACCCTGTATTTTCCAACATAAGACTCCGCCATGAAATAAAGCCTGTATGTATTATTTTTTTTTGGGTTTTTTTAACACGATAAAGCTTGTCTGTAGCCTCAAGCTTTTCATTAACAAAATGTTTGTACCTCCGTTCAAGAATCGCATCCCTTTACTTCAACCACCATAGATTTCTTCGTATTTCAAGGTACGCACGAACCTCAAAAGATGTAGCAATAACATCATCCCCCATCTTTCTATTTACATTCTCGAATAATCATATCAATATCTTTGAAAGTTCCAATGCTCGAATAATATGAAGGGGGAGACTTTAGTAGCTCACCTAAAATGAAAACCAAAGCAAAAGTTATCACCTATACAAATAAAAACACTACAAAAAATAAAATGCCATACCTACAAGAAGATGCAGATCCGCAACCGTCAAAAACAAGCCACCTCAAAAAGATCAAGAATATCTATTAAAAATTAGCAGGTACAATACTACAACAATATAATGAAGACTATTTATAGTACAGAAAATGCAAAATACGTATTTCTCTCATATCATCCAAACACGTAACGCCGCCGAATAGCCAACATCTCGAATCTATCCCAAAACATCCGAACAGACACAACGCCTCCAAATAGTCAACACTTCGCAACAATCAAACAACATCTGAATAGACGACAATTGGCATCAAGGAAACAATATCTGAACAGAAGTAACTACCTGAAACTCAATGAGCATATTCCTAAGAAATAAACACACCAGTCAACCATGGACTATGACCGTGAGAACTAGGAACCGGACAAGACAGGAGATCCCTCCGTCATAGAAACCGATGAAGATTATCGCCTCTCCTAAGGTTACGGAAAAAAAATGCATAATATGGATATTATATTATGGACCAAAACAGAGCAAAGATTCATTTTTTTTTTAAGTTTTTGTTAGTAGTAATTGAATAAGATGTTTTTACATCATTAGTGGTGTCTTTTGACATATTTCTTCGCCGTTTTGGGGAAATTTTTCTTCGTCGTTTTGGGGCGAGTTCTTCAGATTTTAATGACTGGTTCGTGACTTGCTATTCTCGATTCCAAAATACCGACAATTCATCATGACATCGCTTTCAATCGGTATCCGTGTTCATGTGGATCGACAAGTTTATGGGAAAATTAATCCTTTGTTTTAGGAGTATCTCTTATCAAAGAAGAATACAATCAGATTAAATGGTCGGAAATTACACCTGGATATACAATCATCTCTCTGTTATACATAAAAATAAATTAGATATCTTTGTGGTTTATTGTTTTTTCTCTACTTGTAATTGATGTCCTTATTTGTATTAGGGTCTTGATTAATTTTTATTTTGATGTTTTTATTATTCTTATAAGCGATATGTAATCACTATTTTGATTTGAATGAATTGAAATATGTTGTTGTCCAAAAAAAAAAAAACTGGCTAAATTGGGGCCTATCAAATTTTCCTTCCCACACCACCAAATTACTATAGGCACCCAAACTTCTAAAAAGTACTAATTTACCCTCACATTAATTCCTAAAACTCTCTCATATTAATTATAATCTTTCTATTTTCAGTAAATCCAAAAACAAAAAAAACTAAATCTAAAAAAGACATTCTATTTCCATCCTAATCTTTCCAAATTCTCAAAACCCTAATTTTCATCTTCTTATCCAACGAATCTTCGAGCCACACAAGAAAAAGGTAAATCTCCATCAACCCAATCTATGATTCTCCATATCTTGTTGATTTACATGTTTAAATCTTCGTTTTTGACAAATCAAAATTCTAATTACACCGAGAATCGGTTTTTATTGACCAACTGAATAAACCGATTCTGGGTTTTGTTTTCGTCCATGAAGAGCATGCACAGTAATCGGTTCACATGATGATTAACATAACACGATTCTAGGGTATAAATGAAATATGAAAATACATCACCAGAATCGGTTTATATATGTAATATGTATAATCCGATTACTGTAGTCTCTTCATCTTCCTTTCCATAATCGGGTTTTATACATGTAACACATAACCCGATTGTTTTAGTCTCTTCAGAATCGGATTACTTATGTTTCTATATGTACCGATTTCTTATTTGATTTTTTTTTTTTTTGTAGAATGGATTTCACACACCTAGCATTTTACAATCGAGAGGTAACCTTGGAAGATGTTCTGAGGAAACCACAAAGCCAGAGAGAAGCCTATATAAGTTTGCTTTCGGAGCTGACACCCGTCTTGAACAAGCCCTCGCATTGATTGATATGCTTGCACTGGAAGATCTTGTTGAGGTCATAAGGTTCGCTAAGATGAGGAGAAACATCATTAGAGATGATAGGGATCGCCACCATGAGTTGGAAGGTATGTTCGAAGAAATGGCTGAATATATGGCCATGGATGATGCAGAAGTTGCTGCTATTGATGATGTTGCTGCTAGTGTTGCTGCAGCTGCTCCTGATGCTGGTGTTGGTGGTGCTTCAGCTGCTCCTGATGCTAATGCTGGTGGTGGTGATGATGCTCCTGATGTCCTTGCTGCTGCAAATGCTCCTGGTGCTCCTTAAGTTTTTAAGTTTAACTTATAAATACTAAAACTTTAAGTTTATAAGACTTGTGGTTGTTTTTAGTCTTTTGGGATGGTTGATGTTTGTATTTTGGATGATATTTATGTGGTTGATGTTTTTATTTTGGATGATCTTGTGTTGAACTTAATGCACTTAATGTTTAAATTGATTATAGCCTGACATGCCAACAATCGGTTTACTCGATGTGTCTACATAAACCGATTGTGCAAGCCATTCTTCCTGGATGTTTTTAAGCCAAGCTAGAATCGGATCACATATGGAAATATATAAACCGATTGGTGTCGGTGAAAATTCAAAATTTAAAAGGTCTTTAATCGGTTTACATTGGTCGCAAGAAAGATCGATTCCTTGTGACATATAAACACAATCGGGTTTTACAGTCCTTCTAAAAGACCGATTATTTCAAATTATTTCACGTTTTTAGAAAAAAAAAGTCGTTAGGGACTTTCTCTATAAATAGAGACCTCACCCTTGGATCCCATTTGCCACAAAATTGACCATTTTATTCCCCCTCACTCCATATACTCCACAACTACTCATTTCATACACATACATACAAGAAATGGCAACATTCGACTCCGCGGAAGATTTGGCAATCACGAAAGCATGGTATGCGAAAAATCGACTTAGACGTCAATCCTCCGAAAGGGAGGATTCAACAACCTTTTGGGCTAAAGTACACAACAAATTTAGCCAAGAATTTGGGAATCCCAATGCAAGAAGTATTCAACAACTCCATGATAGGCACCTAGTCATCGAAAATGCGATACTTGCTTTTATAGCTCTCCAACCTCGGCTTTTAATACTCGCCCCTTCACCTTGTCCATTGCACAATTTGTAAGTAATTTTGTGGTTTTTTTTATGTACCCCATGTTGTGTTATCTTCCAACGAAACACCACTAACAAATTAAGATTCTTTTTGTTTTTTTGTAGCACGAAGTCGTGAAAGCGTGCTACTTGGAGGAAAAGGTGGAAGCATTCGCCTTTGATGCAAGTTATCACTTCTTGGCAGATAGAATCCCGAAGGATAACCCGGACTACTTGGATGATGTATCGTCTTCGCCGGGGGAAGATTTATGGCTTTAGAAGTTTTTGTATAGGTTTTGTGGGTAGACCTCTATGTAAACCCTCACGAGACTATAACTCGTCCACTAGGGTCGCCTAGGGGTTTAAAGGCTTGATGCATTTGCTAAATGCATCCTACAATAATAATGCAATGAATGAAAATTGGTAATGTAAGGAAACAATCGGTTTATATATGTCATAAGTAAAACCCGATTTTCAAAATCGGGTTATACAACATGTCAACGTTAACCGATTATGGATGTCCTCTGTTAATTCGTAAACACCAATCCAGAATTGGTTTACAAGTGAATGAACGTAAACCGATTCTAGGTACTGTTAACGAAAAAAAAATGTTTGATGTTTTTATGAACTCTCTAACATTAGTTAATCTCACATCCAAAACAAAATTAACCCATAATACGATTAATTAGTGCTAATTAATCAGGGATAAAATAGGTAATTTGGTAGTTATTTTGATAAGGGGTGGTGTAAAGTGATTTCTAGTGATATTTTTTTGTCATCTAGCTATACACCCCAATTAAGTGGTATAGACCTCAATTTAGCCTGAAAAAAAAGGTTTATATACAATAAAGAAACATCTAATTAAATTGATAAATTTCGTACTAAAAAGAATAATATATAAAACTTCTTGCAAGCATTGTCACATGATTGAAAAATCTAAACGAAGGGAGGGTCGTCTGATTATTGATTGATGCATTACCAAAATATTAAAGAATTATGCACCAATATGCCACCTATATTTATATTTAACTAGTTCGTATTTAACTAGTTGTTATATTAATGCTAGTTCTACATCGAATTAAAAATATCTCATTTCACGATAGACCACCGAACTTGCAACTTGCACGAGCAACAAATCCTAAGACTGGGAATCTATGATTAGATTAAAACTATAAAAATCAATGTTTGCTTATATACTGGTCAAAGACATAATACTAGATGAACGCTGCCACAATGGGACGGTCGGCCGAAAAAATTGACGTAAAACTAAATTTCGTACTCACAATTTAGTTCCGGCCATAATGGCACGGAGTCAGACTTGTAAATTTTTGAAGCGAAATTGTAAAGCAAATAGGTGTTCAAACAAGCACACAAAACATTTCCAAACGACTCATCAGTTGTAAAAATATCTCTACATCGAAGATCAATGTTTCCGAGCATTCTTTTTCCAATCATATTGGACTAGAATATATTTCACAATCCTGTAGATTACAACTTGATGAATATGATTTAACAGATAATTTTATTCGAAAGGGAATAGAGTTGTAAGAGCGTTTTGAAACCCTTTGAGTCGTGGATCGGGAAGTATTCTCAGATTGACCCTGTTTTTTCTTGGAATATGATGACATCTTTTGATGAGATTTTTTCCTTGATCTTGAATCAGACAAGTGATCAATAACAAAACCAAATGGTCTGAAATCATTTGTTTGTTTCCATTCAAGTTGATCTCTGTCTTTTTCAGATAAATAATCCTTTTCACTACTGTTTTAAACAGTTATAATTAACTGAATATCAGTCAGTGGATTACGATTTGAAACAAAACTCTTTTGATTCTTGCAAGTGGTTAGGTTGTTTGAATCAAGATGTCGTCTATTAGTCAAGAAAACCTGGATACTAGGATCATACACCCTCGTCTTACATGTGGATGTCTTGACTAATAAAACATTTCTGACATTAGGAAAGTTGTCAGAATTCTCATATTCAGACTCAAGAAGAGATATACAAGAAGTCTCATCTTGAAATTGACTTGTTGAGATAGATGAGATTATCATTCTGTCAAAATATTCATGAATTTCAAGAGTTTCTTGAAGCACAATTTTTCATGAGATATAGGTTTTATCAAGGTATCTTTGATAAACTTCTTGACAAATGGATAATAGACTTTATCTCTTAGATTGTATTTTCATCAAGCTTTATAAAAAATTTAATATCGCCACTGTCATCTTAATCCGAATTCTGCATCACATGTGTTTGTTTTCTTATTAACTCATTATGGTTAATATTTCCTAAGTCTTGTTCAACGAATAAACTAACAGTGTTGAGATGTTGAAAACAAAACGGTTTTCTGTAAATTATATTGTGAATACAGTATATCAACTGTTAGAGCACTGCTCGGTCAAACTCGCAAGCGTTGCTATCTCAAGCTTGTTAGTCAAGTTTAGGTGATCAAAACTATAAGTCTTGATTCTAGTCTACTTATAGCTATGTCTCGGACTAGGATATAATGTGTAGTTGAGATTTAGACTTCACGACTTTCATCGATTGAAGACGAATATCTAGTGAGGAGAGCTTCGAGGAACTTCATCAACAAAAGGTATGTGGAGACTAAAACTTATCTATCACTCGGAATTGTATTCAATTTTATCTCCTATTGAGACTAAGGCGTATAGATATATAGACTTTACATTATACACATTTGATATTTCGAGCTGAGTTTAACTCGCATATATCTTTCTCGAAATATGTGTTAGAACGCTTTTTGCTTTAGCTACTTTCATCATTATTCATGACGTGTTTAGTTGGAAACGATTTATTTGTTGGAAACTAAACAATGAGTCAAAAGATAATCATGTGAAAATTGCCTTGAAACATCTTACATGATTTGTGTGAGACAGTCATTTGATGTAGACTCGGAATGTTTCGTATTGATCATTAGATCACTTGAAAATTACTTATAAGCTAATAGTTTTTGTGAGACAACTATTGCCGTCTTCTAAGGATGTTTCAAATGGGAGTTCAGAACAAATAACCATTGTCTAGATATAGCACAGTATGCATACCAATATGCAAACTGTTGTAGTGTGATCCAGGTCCGGGAACAAAGTATGCATACAAGTGTGCGAATGATTTTTACTGTCAAAGTTTGGGAACCAAGTTTGCATACCCGTTTGCAAACGGTTTCACCTGAGTTGTGGTTTGGTACGATAGTATGCATACCCATTTGCGAACTGTCGGACAAGACCAATGTCCGGAACTTAAGTTTGCGTACCCGTTTGCAAACTAAGTTGTCTTAAGTTATAAAATCGGTTAAGTATGATCTCATACTCATGAACAAATACATTTGTATACTAAGGAATGCAATCGTTGCAAACTGTGGCTAAATGTTCATGAATTGATTCTCTTGAATCAAATCCGATTTTTCTTCAATTGTGTCTTATATACTTCTATGAGAATATAAACAATTGAACAACTCTATGAGTAACACAATTAGATTCACTTTATTACCATTTGATCTAGAAGTGTTTAGATGAATATGGTTAATAGAAAAGTTTCATGTGGCTAACTTCGGTTAAATTTTATTGAGCCAACTCAATATACACGTTTAGGTACGGTTACCCATATCTAAATGAAGGTACATTTTATTTGTGTGCAACAAGCTAAGACCATCTAACGGTGGAGAGATATTGCTATAGTTTTAAGCAAACTTAGCTTGAATATCAAATCAGGTTTTCATCTAACGATGAATATTGATTGCTTTGTTTCAAAGCTATCATCCCTAATTAAAAGACTATATAAGGGATAACTCTAGCAACTGGAAAATCTAATCCCCGTACCTCCTGTGTGATACTAGTTGCGACTAGAGTCGATTCTCCTTTAACGTAGGTTTTTTCTAGAACCATTATAGGTTAACGACTTGAAGAATTCATTAGGATTCTGAAGCCAGCCCAACTATTTTCTCTGTAGTTGCGCGTTCTGATCTTACTTGTTCTATCGTATTGAGTATTATCTTCTCTAATATTGGCTCCATATTTATCTCCAAAAGGTAAGATATAAAACGTAATCACAAAGCTCTTCGTCTCATTCTTTATGATTCCACAATGACTTGTTCTACTACCATATAGTTAAGTTATTGTGAGGTGATTGACATTTCTAGGATGTTCTTCGGGAATATAAGACCGGATTTTTAATTGGTTCCTGTTCACCTTGATTTATCAAAAGACGGAACAAAACCTTCATAGGTATTTCTGTGGGAGACAGATTTATCTATCAGAATAGACTTATCTCTGTGAGACAGTTTTGTTTATCAAGTCTTCGACTTTGGGTCGTAGCAACTCTTAGTTGTGGGTGAGATCAGCTAAGAAAATCAGGTGCGTATAGTCCTGCAGGGATTCAGAGGCGTAAGGAACGCGACTGTACCTTAATCGGCGTGAGACTTGGTTAGGGCTCAACTACATTCTTGTCCGAAGTTAACTTGTAGTAGGCTAGTGTCTATAACGGCTTAATACAGTGTGGTGTTCAAACCTGGACTGGGTCCCGAGGTTTTTCTGCGTTTGCGGTTTCCTCGTTAACAAAATTTCTAGTGTCTGTGTTATTTCTTTTCCGCATTATATTTTTTATATAATTGAAATATTACAGGTTGTGCATAGTTCAATCAATTGGTAAATCGAACCTTTAGTTGTTGATTGAAGTTGATTGATACTTGAACATTGGTTTTTGATACCGTTCAAGATATTTCTCATATCAATCGGGCTCATAGATTCCTCTCTGTTCGATTGCATTATTGTATTGAGAAATTAGGATATTAATCTTGGATGTTTTTCCTTGATTGAATCTGACTGTCGAGTTGGTTCTCTTGGAATTATATTGGAGTTAGTCCATACAAATTGCCGAACGAAATATTGGATGTGGTTTTTAGACCCCCGCTTTTTTAATTGGTATCAGAGAAGGCAAACACGTTAAAAACCTCATAAGTTGGTGTTTGTAGCAATCTGACACTATAAACAGATGTATTATCTCAAACAACGCATCACCAGTTCATAAACGTTCTGACTTGGTTCAAAGCCTTATTTCTCCTGAGAAATCTCTCACATCTTCTCCATTGTCTGAAACTGTGTATAACTGGGAAACACGCCTAGATGAACAGTTGGATGATCTTTCGGATGAAAGTGATTCAGACGACGGACACGTTTTTGATGAGGAAGTCTCACAATACATCAATCTTTTTGACCATCTCATAAAGAAAAAAAAGTAACATCTTGCTTGGCTGAGTTTCTGAATCCTCTCTGTCTAGAAAACAAGATAATGAGAAAACTCTTTAAAAGTTACGATTGTGGATATAATCTCTTACAATCCCTTCTTAAAGATCGTGAAGAAGATGTGCGTTCAAAGAATTCTGAATGCGAAAATCTTCATCGAAATCTTTTTGTGTTGAAAGAAGAACTTGCAGAATATAATGCAAGATGTAGCTCTCAACAAAGTTTTTTTAATGACAGAGAAAACGCCTTTCTCTCACGAGAAAAACAATTTGAGGCTGACCTTTCTACAGCTCAGAACAAGGTCAATATGCTGGAAGAAAACTTGAAAAAGTTTAACCTTGGTTCAACAAAATTATCCATTATGCTGGGAGCTTGTAAGAAATATCATGATACACGAGCTTTGGGCTATAAAGGAATAGACGCTTCAAGCAGTAGTAAGATTGATTTTGTTTGTACTAACATCAATTTCCAGCAGAAAAGTTTCACTAATGGCAAAGTGAAAAATTACCTTCAGCGGCAGAATTTTCAAAAAACCAGGGTTGTCAACCTCCTACTCATATGAAAACCGTTAATAACTTTCCCTTCAGATGTTACTATTGCGGAAACAAGGGTCATCTTGAGAAGAGATGTCGTTTTCGTCTGCGGAATGAAAAACTTCATAACATTCTTATATGGATGTCTAAGGAAGTAATCAAACATGTTTCTCATATTACTAGTCTTAAATGTCCAACCCCCAGACAAGGAAAGTGTTGTGATGGGCCAATTATTGCATGTAAAGATAACACAAAGTCTTTCTACAATTATAAAAATAATAATGTTATAAGGAAAAATGACTGCGATGTTGGTCCAATGAGTAAGAAAAATTCTTCAACTGAAAGAAGTTCTGGATCAAAAGTGTCAACCGTTCCTTAATATATTCATATCAATAATCGTGCTTCGGAACTCAATACCCGTATAAATAGACTCAAGCCTAGCATTAAGAAGGCAAGGAAGGCAACAACTTCAGGTATCTCTTGTCCTATATTTATTGATTCTCTTGAGACTAACTCTGTTGACTTCTCTGATGCTTTTCAAGGAAGAAAATTTGAGAATGTCAATATGCTCATCGAATTACAACTTGACCGCTTACAGTTGTGCGTCCTATTTGAGACCATGTGAGGATGCACGAGATTCTCAAGAAGATATCTTCTTGACAAAGTGGTCTTTGTTGTATTTTTTTTAAATGTAAAAAAATAATAATGATCATATTACTGTTGAGTCTTGCTCCAGTTAAATATTCCACTTGTAATATAAATAATCGTTATCTCTTAAGATAATACTCTTTGTTGCTTTGGAAAACTTCTCTTCTGTTCTTCCTTTAAGACAGTTGATTTGTTGTTTTTCAACAAACAACTTTTGCTCTAAATTTCTTTAGGCTAAGTTACTCTGCCATGTGTTTAGAACATATTTTTGATCTTTTGTCAAAACGCGCTTCTAAAATAGACTCCATCGGTTCCTTGGTTCTGAATTGTGGTTCATAATCACGAACGTTCGTGCACCTACTTCATGACCAAACGTACGGTTCCAATACTGGCTAGTTTGGAAAGATAACCATGTGCTTCTAGGGTTTCCCTATGAAAACACATACATATATATATATATCAAGAATTCTTTTTCTCCTGATATATGTTAGTTCTGTAATCTCAAGATTTCTCTTTGTGATATCATGGAGTGCACAATGGATGGATGTAAAAAGGAAGATTAAGTTGAAGATGGCAAAGTCTTTGAGTTTCATGAGAACCCTGTTATCATAACCTGCTATCATGCAGTTGATCATGAAAATGATTAACCTGTTCAGATGTCATCTCAATTGGTTGGAAATATTCTTCGAGATTTTAGGGTTGTTCGTGATCAACTTGAAATTGTGACAAAGAACCTTGAGGATCTGAAGACTGAAGTGAAGAAAGCAACTGATGATCTTGCTTGTGTTCGATCTCTGGTTCCTGATTATGTCTGAAGTCTTTCAGTTTGTTCTTAGGAGTTGATCTTATTTTTTCTAGGAAACTTCTAATGAGAATTTATTCTTGTGTTTTTAAGAAGTATAACTAGGGTTTGGAATACCAAATATTGTGATTACACATAACTATTGCCAACGATTTTCATCTTGCAATGTTTTAGATTTATTTATTTAAATCTAAGTTATTTGTAAGATGATTTTGCAGTATTAATCTTTATGGTTTTATATATTGCAAAAAAAATTATGGTATATGTGTGTTTACGTCCGTGAACTATGATTATCTCATATGACAACAGTTAATTCTATTATGTCTTTACGCAAATATTGATAAAAGATATAATGAACTTTTGTATATTCTGCAGTATTGATCTTTCCCTGATCCACCTATATGTGAAAGTACTGTATGGCTCTGTAAGTTTTTTTATGTTGAGCATTTCCGATTAAATTAATCATTAAGGTTCTCTTGTGGTCAATTTATTCGAGTTTACTAGATACAAATTCATGTTTCATGTAATTTTTCAATGTCCAAAGAAATCTTTCTTTTCTCGTAAAAGTAAAGTCGCTCATGTTGTTCTTTCGGGAATGGCATTTTATGGGGGAGAGTTCTTACTTGAACTTGTGCTTAATTGCCAAATCTTTGTGGGGAGTGCGGCTATGAAATATTGTAGGATTTACCGTGTAGGTTTATAAACTCCTTGATGAACACACTAAGTTTTAACTATGTGACATCATCAGAAAAAAGTTGATATGTTCTCTTTTAGTCATGGATTATCTCTTTGAGAATTTCATTATGATCCCGTAATTTTCGTACCTTTGACAATTTACATTGACAAAAAGGAGGATAATTATTTGGTAGTTCACACCACATACATATGGTTTACGGATTATTGTATGTGGGAGGGGGGGGGGGGGGGGGGGGGGGGGGGGGGAGGGAGTTATTGTGAGATGGAAGTATTGACTGAGGAGGACTGATACATATCACCATAGTATTATTGTCGATTTTGTGATACAATTGGACTTTGATGCCGTGTAATAATACTATGCCACTATATAACAATAATTGAGAACGTTTGTTTTCCTATTGTTATGGCTATGGATCTTCAACAACAATGATGCTGAGTTGAACACGTTCAGAATCACTGGAGTACTTGGAGCGACGATGAATTCAAGGAATGTGGAAGAACCAAGGAAATCAAGCATGTTGGATGAGGAGCCACAAAGTTTATTTATTTTGTAACTCATATGTATTGATAGTTTTGTCATTAAAATTGAGAAAGGGGGAGATTGTTAGAGCACTGCTCGGTCGAACTCGCAAGCGTTGCTATCTCAAGCTTGTTTGTCAAGTTTAGGTGATCAAAACTATGATTCTTGATTTCTAGTGTACTTATAGCTATGTCTCGGACTAAGATAGAATGTGTAGTTGAGCTTTAGACTTCACGGCGTTCATCGATTGAAGACGAAGATCTGGTGAGGAGAGCTTCGAGTAGCTTCATCAACAAAAGGTATGTGGAGACTAAAACTTATCTATCACTCAGAAGTCTATTCAATTTTACCTCCTATTGGGACTAAGTCGTATAACTATATAGACTTTACATTATACACATTTGATATTTCGAGCTGAGTTTCAGTCGCTTATATCCTTCTCGAAATATGTGTTGGAAAGTTTTTTGTTTTAGATACATTCATCATTTATTTTGACGAGTTTAGTTAGAAACGATTTATTTTTTGAAAACTAAACAATGATTCAAAAGATGATCACGTGAAAATTGCATTGAAACATCTTACATGATTTGTGTGAGACAGTCATTTGATGTAGACTTGGAATATTTCGTATTGATCATACGATCACTTGAAAATTACTTATAAGCTAATAGTTTGTGTGAGACAGCTATTGTCGTCTTCTAAGGATGTCTCAGTGATTGAAATGAGAGTTTAGAACAAATAACCATTGTCTGGATATAACACAGTATGCATACCAGTATGGAAGCAATTGTAGTGTGACTGAGGTCTGAGAACCAAGTATACAAACCAGTATGCGAACGGTTTTTACTGTGGAAGTCCGGGAATCAAGTTTGTATACCCGTTTGCAAACGGTTTTATCTGAGTTGCGGTCCGGTACGACAGTATGCATACCCACTTCAGTTTGTGTACCCGTTTGCAAACTAAGTTGGTTTAAGTTCTAGAATCGGTTAAGTATGATTTTATACTCATGAACAAATACATTATATATTAAGGAATGCAATCTTTGCAAACCGTGGCTAAATGTTCATGAATTGATTCTCTTGAATCAAATCTGATTTTGCTTCAATTGTGTCTTATATACTTCTATAAGAATATAAACAATTGAAAAACTCTATGAGTAACACAATTAGATTCATTTTATTATCATTTGATCTAGAAGTGTTTATATGAATGTGGTCAATAGAAAAGTGGTCATGTGGCTAACTTCGGTTAATTGTTATTGATCCAACTCAATATACACGTTTAGGTACGGTTATTCATATCTAAATGAAGGTATATTTCATTCGTGTGTAACAAGCTATAAGACCATCTAACAATTGAGAGATATTATTTTGGTTTTAAGCAAACTTAGCTTGAATATTAAATCAAGTTTTCATCTAACAGTGAATATTGATTGCTTTGTTTCAAAGCTATCAAACCCTGATTTGAATACTATATAAGGGAAAAATCTAGCAACTGGAAAACTTAACCCCACACCTCCTGTGTGATACTAGTTGCGACTAGAGTCGATTCTCCTTTAACCTAGGTTTTTCCTAAAACCATTATAGGTTAACGACTTGAAGACTTCATTGGGATTCTGAAGCCATCCCCAACTATTTTCTCTGTAGTTGCGTGTTCTGATCTTACTTGTTCTATCGTATTGAGTACTATATTCTCTAAGATTGGCTCGAGATTTATATTTGTGTTATGTACCTAGATGTACATAACCATATTGGATAGATGATTTGAGGTAAACCTCTCTTAATACCGGAGGATCAAGCTTCTGGTTCACAAGGAACGCAACCTGAAGAACAAATGTTCTAATTTGATTAATAATTGCTTAGCCTTTCATTACAGAGACTTGAGAATATATAACTCATCACTCTCTCAAATATCTAACGACTACTAACCCGCCGCGTGGTTACATCACAACCACCCGTTACAGGTAAACACTAATTAAGATAACTACAGACTAAACTAGATATGAGAACTCCCATTCATTAGCAAGTACATGACACTCTGATAGGTAAGATATAAAAAGTAATCACAAAGCTCTTCGTCTCATTCTTTGTGATTCCACAATATCTTGACTACCATATTGTTAAGTTATTGTGAGGTGATTGATATTTCTAGGCTGTTCTTCGGGAATATAAGACCGGATTATCAATTGTTTCATGTTCACCTTGATTTATCAAAAGACGGAACAAAAACTTCATAGGTATTTTTGTGGAAGACAGATTTATCTATCAGAATAGACTTATTTGTGTGAGACAGATTTGTTTATCAAGTCTTGGACTTTGGGTCGTAGCAACTCTTAGTTGTAGGTGAGATCAGTTAAGGGAATCAGGTGCGTAGAGTCCTGCTGGATTCAGAGGCATAAGGAACGCCACTGTACCTTAATCGGTGTGAGACTTGGTTAGGTCTCAACTACATTCCTGTCCGAAGTTAACTTGTAGTTGGCTAGTGTCTGTAGCGGCTTAATACAGTGTGGTCTTCAGATATGGACTAGGTCCAGGGGTTTTTCTGCATTTGCGGTTTCCTCGTTAACAAAATTTCTAGTGTCTGTGTTATTTCTTTTCCGTATTATATTTTTTATATAATTGAAATATCACAGGTTGTGCGTAGTTCAATCAATTGGTAAATCCAACCTTTGGTTGTTGATTGAAATTGATTGATACTTGAACATTGGTTTTTGATACCGTTTAAGTTACTTCTCTTATCAATCCGGCTCACGCATTCCTATCTGTTCGATTGCCGATTGTATTGAGAAATTGAGATATAACTCTTGGATGTTTTTACTTGATTGAGTCTGATTGTCTAGTTGATTCACTTGGAATTATATTAGAGTTAGTCCATACAAATTACCGAACGAAATATTGGGTGTGGTTGTTAGACCCCCGCTTTTTCATCAATATCTTGTGGTACGTTAAATGAATCAGTTATGGATTCAATTCTTATAAGTTGGATCGCACCAAGTAAAGATTGTTAAATCTTTTCGTGTTTGCTCGTTCTGATACCAATTGAAATTACGAGGGTACACAAATACACCACGGTTTTTCGTTTCAACCTATAAGTCTGATACCAAGTGTGATCGTTTATGTACAAAGTCGAGAGAATACAACAACAAGGTATTCACTTGATAATAGTTACGGTCCAAAACCGATTTACTATATGATCAATATCAAGTAATTAGGATTTAACGTACTAATGTATTTACTTTTAATTATAATAAAATAATTATAATTGCAGAAAGTAAAAGTAAATGACACAGCAAGATTTTGTTAACGAGGAAACCGCGAATGTAGAAAAATCTCGGGACCTAGTCCAGTTTTGAATACTCTCAGAATTAAGTCGATATACAAAGCCAACTTCTTATAGTTGAGACCAAGTAGTCTACCCCTAGTTACTTAGTTCCTTCAGTATTCCTACGTCTATGAACGTTTCGTCACGCACGTGAATCCCAAGATAGAAAATAACTATCTTGAGTTGCTTCACCGATGTAAAGTCTTAAGCACTCAACTCCTTTTGACCTCCTTATAAATAGTAAAGGAACAATGTTGTTTGGTAACTACTCCAATAATCTTTTGAAAAAAAGATTCGTTGAGTTTGAAAAAGGCTCTTCCGTCTAAACAGGTAAACTCCTTTTTCGGGTAAGATCAATCCAAATCAGTAACTTAGCTTAGAATTCACAACTATCAGATTCAAATATTGAAGAATACCATCAAATGATATTTTACGATCTATTCGACTTTATGATCATATCTATCAAAGATAAATCAGATCTAAGTCGGATCCCAGACGATCAAGATGTGTGCACAAATCACGAGATACAAAAACCAATAAGAAAAATATTTTAGTTCTCCAAATCTTCAATTTCCTTCTTATGTACCTGCATACCACAAACTTCAATCCATTTATGATCGATCACACACAGAACGGAGTTTGTTAATAATGGATGATCACAAGTTGTCTTTAGATCTAAAAACAGTTCTAAAGATCTCGTCAGTACTTTGGTCTAGATTTAGTGACCCTTATGTCATAAGAGAAGGCTCTCAAGAATAATCAAACTAGGTGCAATGAAAGTTTCAACAACCGTTAGTCAATCAAATCAATAATTTAAAACTAAAATAACAATGCAATTATCTAGTTTCCCAACAACGGTAATCGAAGTATTTAAACGAGCGATCGTATGCGATTTCGCCTAATTAAGGTACTTTCCTCTCCGGATAGAAGGCTCCACCAGAAATAAGACGAATGAAGTTAATTTTCCTGGCTCTTAGGATAGTTTTCAAGAAATGCAAACTCGACTATTTATAGACCAAGGTTGTTTGGATAACAAGAAAATTCCAAAACCAAAAATATTCTCAAGATATGCAATGAGTACCTAATTTCGGTTTTCCCATTTCCAACTAATATCCAATATGTAATTCCGAAATCTCTTATTAGAAAATATCTAACATTAGTTTAACACTTAACTAATAGCTTTCCAAGAAATATGATTTGATTTTCTAGAAAATCAAAAGCATATAATCGAAAATCTTAATTAAACGATTTTCAATATTTCAGATTGGGATCACCTTGATTATCAAGGAATATCTTTGGACAATAAAATATAAGAATTGTATTCATTTCCAAATTATGTCGACATCTAGAACTTTCCTATTTTACAAAACCTAATTCCAAACTCACACAAAACCGTAAAGTAATATGTGAATATGAAGGATTGGTTTTGCTCTTAGGAACGGTTCTACCGTGACTCCTAACATAGGTTAAGATCGGTTCTACCAAGTCTCCAAATATAGGTAGGGATCAGTTTTACCATTAATCTCAATAAAAGGTAGGTTCTACCATGATTACTAATACAGGTAAGGATCGGTTCTACCAAGACTCTCAACAATAGTTAAGATCGGTTATACCATGTATCCCAAAATAGATAAGGATCGGTTCTACCAACACTCTCAACATAACTCAAGATCGTTTGTATCGCATATACCAAACTAGGTAAAGATCGGTTCTACCATAACTCTCAACATAAGTCAAGATCAGTTCTACCAAAGTTATTACCTAGGTTCGAATTGGTCATCCAATAGATCTTCAATGAAAACCGGACCAAAATGCCTATTGATTTTCCTTCGATTACGAAACAAGTTTAGTATCTGTACTTCATTTAAACATATGATTCAAACTTAGTTTCCTAGGATGAAATCACACTTATATCCAATACAGAATTAAGTAACGAGTTACATAGATTATGTCGATGTCACATTTACGAAGTTCAAAAGATAAACATTATTCTTCGTAATCAAATATTCTTCCTTGACACTTTGATCTAACCTCGCATGTTATGTTTTCAATCTTAAACGACTTGAAAGTAACGATAGAAATGAAAACAAGTCAAGTCAGTATTTGTAGTCGATACGTTTTCACGATATTCAAGGTAATATTTGTATATATGTCTCAGTATTCCTAGACTTTCTAGATTAACATAAGCGAAGTTGACTCTATTACATTTGATCAAGCGTTGATACTAAAATATGACAACCGAAAGTTGAGATACCAATGCTTGGTTGGTTCAACCGAGAAATGCTCTAGCATAATTATACTGGATATGTACAAGAACTGAATTCGAAAAAGAACAAGTGTTGTAATCTATGTTTCAAGATACAAATTCACAATAACAAGTATTGTATGCTCTATACAGTTTGAGTTAAAAATTACCTGGGTTGATTAACGAATCACTTTCTTTTACTTTAATTATGTCAAACACGAATATAATGCGGAAGTAAAAAGTAAAGCAAGACACGAAAAATTTGGTTAACGAGGAAAACACCACAGAGAAAAACCATGGGACCTCGTCCAGCTTTAAACACCACAATGTATTAAACCGTTACAGAAACTAGTCTACATCAGACTTCACAGTGAAATTTAGTTGAGACTGAATTCACCCTTCAAACAATTCATATGCAATCTTGCTCTTTACGTCTCTTGAATCTCGCAAGACTCTACGGACTTGATTCCCTTAGCTGACGTCCGTTACAACCTAATAGTTTCTTCAACCTCAGTGAAGACTTTTTAATATTTTGCTTTTACAAAACACATGTTTTATTAGAAATTTGAAATTTGTTTTACCTTATTTTGAAGTTTGTTTTAACACTAAATTGGTTCAATAACCCTCAAAAACTTTTTCCCGGGTCTAAAAGACGAGTAACATTTGATACTGTTAAAATACTGACAAACTAAAAAGATACTTTCCTATTATCCAAATTGGGCATTACACCCAAACTTTAATCTTTTGGTGAAATTTATAATTATATAACGGACTAAAATGTCCCTATCTAGTTTAATTAAAGATCTCCTTAACTGCGTAAGCTTGTGTACAAGTATGAGTGGCTAATTTGTGTTACCAATCAGTTTTGTGTGAATAAATGGATGATGCAAACAAGAGATGGTGAACACATTAGGATCTTGCACGAGTTTCAAAGCGATGTCAAAACAAGTAACCAAGTGACGGACATGTGAAAAGTAAACCCAAGGCAGTGAATGCATTATATGCATTGTCTTTTACTCGTTTATACTATTGGAGGCGTCATTATATGATAGAGAATTGTACAAATCCTTTTCGGATTGCACTTGGGTTTGAGGCAGATAAAGTAACATTCTCCTAAGGAAATAAGAAGATGGAAATCAAGCCACATTCATGTTGTAAGCCACATATCCCAACACCTTTTACAATTCAGCGCATTGAGAATCTCATGGTTTGATGCATTGGTTATGTTGACGAAAGCGACACAAGGAAAATGTACATAAATGTCAGATACAAACTAAAGCAGGCTTAAAGAAGTAATGTGCCAAGTTATCCATTAAATGGTTGGTGTTTCACTGAGTTACCTGAGGAAAAAAGAAGAAGAGGTTACAGAAAGTCAGATAACTTGGGGAGGAACTACACAAAATGACTCCTCTGTAGCAAGTTTACTCATGACTAGGTACTTTCCCAGAATACAAAACAGGTGGTCGAACAAGTTCTTAAGAAATTAGCTCCAAATATACTGGTGTCTTTGGCATCGGATGGAGCGTACTGGTGTGGATTGTAAAGGCTGCAGACAAAGCTCCATATTGCTCTCTCGTGACTTATAAACTTACAAATCAGTTCAACGATCCATTGTTTAGACCTATTCAAAATGCTCGATCACGCCGGATAGTCAAATAAGTTGGATATGTCAAGCAATAATACCGGATGCATCTGGATATGTCCAGCGTTGTAATTGTCGTTCTTATTTCAATTTCAGTAACCAACATATGATGTAACTGGATTCATCCAACAATACACAAATCTTAGTTATTCCAGATTCAACTCAATCTAAACTAGGATGAAACCAATTTCTTCCTAGCTTAAACATGGAGAAAAACCAATTCAACCAAATCTAAAACGGGATGAAAATGATTTCATCCTAATTTAAATATGGATGAGACAAGTTAAGCCAAACCTAAACACATGATGATACCAGTTTCATACTAGTTTAACATGGATAAAATCAAACCAGTCAGGATAATACTAGTTTAATATCAGTTTAAACATGGATGAGAACGAATTCAGCCAAATCTAAAACATGATGATAACAATTTCATCTAAACTCAACGATACCAGTTTCATCCTACTTTAAACATGGCGGAAAAATATTCAACAGAATCTGAAACAGGATAACACCAGTTTCATCCATGTTCATGCAAGAAAAAAGTATTAGAATTTCATCCATCTCATAAATTTCAGGTCTAATAAAGGATGATACTAGTTTCATCCACGTTTACCCACGAGGGGGGGAAAATCACTCATATATAAAATGATTCATCTCATAGAATTAAGGTAATTAAGGTTAATACATGTAAAATTGATGAATTCATATAATACAATCAAGAAAAAAAACTTAGGATTAGGAACTTACGAGCACTTATCTTGCGAAATTGATGGCAGACAAAACCCTAATATTCTTAGTTTCAATGATTTTGAAAAATCTTCGTTTTAATTAGGGCATTTGAAGGCAAAACAAACTATAAATGGTGGGGCTGGTATCAATCTCAATGATGTTGTAGGTATTTTTTGTGGTGGAGGAAGACGTTGGTGTTGGTTGTAGATAATGATGTAGGTGGTTGTAGTTACTGTCTGATAGTGGTGGTGGTGGTGGTGGTTATAGTTAATGACGATAATGGTAGTTATAGTTAATGACAGTGGTGATTGTGGTTAACAGTGTGGAGAAAGAGAAAATCGAGATTGTGGAGAGAAGATTTCGACAATGATACCGGTGGTTTTGATGTGTTTTGGAGATGATGGAGAAAAAAAAGATGTTATCTGATATTTTTTTACATAGTGTAAAAAAAAAAAACTAGAGTGTATTTGTTAGTTTCACATTAACTTATTTCCTGTCCATTTAACTCAGACGAAATTTTACTCGTCCATTCCAGTCGAAATTTAAAGGTTACTCGATATTTGACTCGTTTTCTGTTGTTTTAAAGTGCTAATTCTATCATAAAATGTTAGGCATTACAAAAAATATATTTGAAACTACTCAAAATGTCGAGGTATAGGCATGGGAATTACCGAATAAATCCGATGGTATCAGTGGTTTCTGGGATTGCCCTCCCCTGATCCCGAACCGATCCCCGAATCGTTCAACATTAGTTTTCACTTACACTATAGTTATTTTGATCAATTAAAGACTTTTCTGGAATCCGCATAACAAATTTAATTAAGGCTCTTCTTTCGAGAATAGCCAATTTTATAATCATAGTATCAATAACCAATTTGGTGATTAATAAACTAAATAATAAATATACTAATCAAAATTTTAAAATACAATATTTATTTTACGAATCTATGTTATGAGCTTCATTAATTAGTTTGATCAATTTGAATAAAGAAGGTTCTATGAAAAAGCTGAACTAAGCATAAATTGACACGTAGGCCGACAAACAGTACCCTTTCCACTGTGTTATGACCAGAGAAAACCATTATCGGTCGCTAAACCTTACATCAAAACGTCTGTTCATCTGTGCTCGTTTTGCTAATTAATTATCAATAATCCATTAACTAAGTATATAAAAGTATACCATTTAACTTTTCGTCTTCATTACTTTAGTTTTCATGTAAAGGAATACACCAACAATTACACTTAAGAAATCAGAAAATGTTTAGTCCATCACAAAAAAAAAATTAAAACCACTAACTCTAAGAGCGTCCACAGTGGTGCGAGTATAACTAAAGATCAAAGACTAAAAAAAAAGACCAAATTTGGGTTTAGTCCGTCCTGTGACGTAGCGGGTGACGAGTAAATTTGGTCGCGCGTTGATATAAAGTCCGCTTCATCGTCCAGCGTAGATAAAGATTACGCCTGACATGGAGCGTTGATAAAGATAACGCGTGGTATGGGGCGTTGATAAAGATAACGCCTGGTATGGGGCGTGAACTATAGCAACGCCTGGTGTGTGGGACGGAGATTATACGTTCGCCCGGGTTCAAAAAAAAAATAAAAATGGGGCGTTGATAAAGACAACGCCCCAAGCAAATTTCCTAAAGTTTTAAAACTTTAGGCGTTGACTATATAAACACCTCTCTTTAGGCGTTAAGAATATAAACGCCGGTTGCCCGCGTTAACTTTACGTACGCCCGACGGAGCGTACATTTAACCAACGCCCCATCCAGGCGTACATTTTACCAACGCCTGTTCGTTGGGCGTTAACTATACGAGTGCCTGATGAGTGGCGTACACTATATCAACGTCCGTGGTGTAGGCGGAAATTATATAAACGCCTGACTATATTTTGGTTTGGTCTTGGTCGCCGATCAAATTTGATCTGGTTTTTACTCTTTGATCAAATTTTGATCGATAGTCCATCCCACTGCGCCAGCCCACTGGACCAAATATTTGGGTTTACTCGTCCACTGCAGTTGCTCTAACTGTTTAAGAAGATAAAAAAGTTTTTGTTAAAAAAGGAGAAATTATTGAGCGTCTTCCCAACAGATATTCTAACAACCCCTAATTTTCTCTGACACGTAAAGAATCATACAGATGTGCATGCGCATACATCCTGGCCTCTCATGGGTATCCATCCCCACGTGTGTGTATGTACATACATCTTTTGTCTTGTTTGTTTTCTGTCCTTTGCCTTGCATTACCTGTCTTATTCTTCTTAACACCCCGTATTCGTGTGCATGATAAAGCGTACTTTAAGATTCCCTTTTCTAGCTAGCTCGGCTCGCTATATTCTCCTTACCAACTCACCTCCACCCAACTCATGAAGAACAACACCTCAGACTTGATAATAATACTGCCGACCCTATCTAATGATCGGAAACTTGGAAGTCAATCCTGATAGTCGACGTTGACCGTTCATTCTATAGTGGAGATTCATTTTTTACGCAAAATTATGGGTCATGTGAGGCGGTAAAGCAAGGTTGAACTAGTTTAAAGGGAACATTAAGGGACAATAAAGGGTCTATAATATTCTGCTTTTTACCTAGTAGATTAGAAAGACACATCTACTTTCAAGAACAACTCAATTACAGATAGTGGGATGGCCCATTAATGTTGATCAGGCTTTAAGGTTAGTGCAGATTAGAGTCACAATCTCACGTGTCACAAACAAGAAGTTGGATAATTACCGTACTCCTAGCTGTACAAAAGTAAAGCTCCATTGAGAATATATAAACCCCAAAACTAGATACGAAAATCTCTCATTACTCATCTTCTCCATTTCTCTCCTTCTCTCTAAATTTGGGCTGTCTCTCTAATGGCGACGGAGACCACGAAATCAATGGTGAAACTCGACCTAGGAAATCTTACTGTAGTCAGAGTTCTGGGTAAAGGAGCTATGGGGACGGTTTTGTTGGTCGTCGATCTTCTAAATGATCCATCTGCTCGTTCTCCATTTGCTCTAAAAGTAGTCGAGAAATCAACATTCCATTCAAAATTCGATGCTGACCGGCGTGCTCGATGGGAAATGACGGTACTTTCTCGTCTATCTGATCCTTTCCTTCCTACTTTATTAGGAACCTTAGAAACAGATGAATTCTTAGCTTGGGCAGTTCCTTATTGTCATGGAGGTGATCTTAACATTCTTCGTTACCGTCAGACGGATCAAATTTTTTCACCAACTTCTATACGTTTCTATATAGCTGAAATCGTATGTGCTCTTGAGTCTCTACATCGTATGAATATCGTATATCGTGATTTGAAACCAGAAAACATTCTTATTCAGTATTCGGGTCACGTCACCCTTACAGATTTTGATCTTTCTCGGGTTCTGACACCAATTTCATCTAAAACGACAAAGCCACCAGAGATTCCTACTGCAAAACCGGTAACTCGTCGGAAACATCGTCGGAGTCTATCACGATTTATGTTGGTCGTCGCTGAGAAAGGCTTACCTAAAGCTAAGTCGGCACGGGTTTCGCCAGTGAGCCGGAAAAGACCAAGTTTCTCAAATGGTGAGCGATCTAACTCGTTTGTCGGAACGGAAGAGTATGTTTCTCCTGAGGTTGTACGCGGCGATGGACATGAATTTGCAGTCGACTGGTGGGCCCTGGGCATTTTGATATACGAAATGATGTATGGGGAAACGCCGTTTCGTGGTAAAAATCGGAAAGAAACGTTTCGTAATGTTGTGATGAAGTCACCGGAATTCATTGGGAAGAAGACGGCTTTGACAGATTTAGTCCAACGATTATTAGAGAAAGATCCAAGGAAGAGATTAGGTCATAAAAGGGGTGCAGCTGAGATTAAAGAACATGTCTTTTTTAGTGGGCTGAGATGGGATTTATTAACAGAAGTTTCACGACCACCCTTTCTTACGATGGTAGAGGAAGAAGAAACCGTTCAGGAAAGAATAAAGTCAAGTGGAGTCAACGTTAAGGATTATTTCCACAATCTGAGAAAACACACAACGCCAATTCCACCAAGGCCGTCAAGCTCCACGTTCAGTTCTCCGTTATCCGAACATTGTCGGAGAAATGTGTCGTTTGAGGAATTCTAATTCTAACTTACTTTAGGTAGTCATTTTAGGGGAGCTTTTAGTAGTTTAAAATGTAAGCTGATTGTTGTATATAGGGAAATCATATCAATAAGTTTGTGACAACGTGCAGTATTCAAACTTAAGAGGTTGACAAATTATACGAAATAAAATAAATCTTTAAGTTTCTAACTCTATTTTTCCATTGGGAAATTTTGTACAACAAGTTTTTGATACAACTAGCATATGATTAAGATGTCAGTGAGTCAAACTAGTTAGCTTAAAGTCACTCAAGTTTCTTTGACTTGTTTTGCTTTTCAAAAGTAGGCATTGGCCCTATTGAATCTAACTACAGTGAAGACTCTTTCTTCCTTTTCTCCTTTTCTCCTCCCTTCTCAGAAAAAAAAAAATTCAAAAGTTTTTTTTTTGCTTGCTCAGATCTGGTCTAAAAAGACCAAATCCGAGCAAGATTTCTTTTTCTTTTCTAGTTTTAGGTAATATTTATCGAATAAGATGAATCCACGTCTTTTTTTTGTGTTTTTCGACGTTTTTCTTCGTCGTTTTGGAGATTTTTCTTCGTCGTTGTGGGGCGAGTTCTTCAATCTTTGATGGTTGGTTCGTGGCTTGCTTCTCTCGATTCAAAAACATCAACGGTTCACACTCCTTCCTTTCAGGAGCATCTCTTATCATATAAGAATACAATCAAATCAAATGGTCGGAATTATTTCCGGATTATAGCATCATTTTTCCCTTGTACATAATCAAAAATTGGGTATCTCTACGGTTTATCGCTCTTTCTCTTCGCGATCTACTTTTAGTTGATGTCCTTATTTGTATTACGGTTTTGATTATCTTGATGTTTTTGTTAATCTTGTAAGCGAACATGTAATCACTATTTTGACTTGAATGAATTGAAATTTGTTGATTGTGAAAAAAAATCTAACTACAGTGAAATTAGTTACAACCTAAAGATAAAAAAAAATAGAACCCGGAGAAAATTGAAGTTTTTTCTTATTTCTTTTCCTTTTCTCGGTGTGTTGGTTATATTACTAGAAAATATGATCAAGGAGAAAACAAAATTCGTTCATGAGAATACAAATGGAACGCTACCAGTGTTCGGATTTTTTGAGTCCTGATTTTTATGTTAAGTATTCCCAAAAACATTTCGATTGAGGAAACATATTGTGCGAAGTTTGTTAGTTTCTCTTGGATTTTGGACTAACTCATAGAAGATTTATTGATGTTGAAATAATGGACATTTCAATGCTCGATTTTAATCAATTATATTCTGAAGAAGAAGAAGAATGTTTGGTTTGGGTTGGTTATAAGTGTGAAGCTTTTTTTCGTTAACTTTGCTTATAACAAAGTTTGCTAATGCTACATCTACACCTTTCCTTCACGAGTTGGTCTGATCTAAGGATTGTCCTCACAAAGTTGGATTCTTTTTATGGCAGTTCAGATTTTGGCACTTGCATGCTTCCTACGTTAGACAATCTCCTCATTCAGCTCTTATCACTGTAAGTAACATTATTATAGTGAACTTTTGTTGTCTTTACAGGTATAATATTGAGTCTAATGGCCATGTATTCCTAAATTGTTTTTGTTCGAGGAAGTTTTGGTTTTATTTTGGAAAATGTCGCTACCAGACTGGTTACTCTTTCAGTATTTGTTGAGGATTTTATTATCAATTGGGTAGCATCTTGGTAAGAAAATCGGAAAGCGTTTTTATGCTGCAACTTTCAGGGTCCTATGGTTAAGTGTAACTATTGTACTCTCAGTAACAAAGGACGCGAAGTCAAAGATCTGATCAATGATATAACGCTTATGATATTTAGATGAGTAGCTTTATATCCAGTCATTGCTGGTATTTATATTGTGATAATTCTAAGCGCGAAGGGTTATTTTTTAACCCTCGTTAATTGTCTTTTCTCCTTTTTGGGGTTTTTTCCTAGTTTGGCTTAGTATATTCCTTTTCAGGGTTTTTGCTTCGTTACTTGGGTGCCTCTTTAAAATTCTTTTATTTTCTGATAAATTTATCTTTATCGAACAACAAAAAAGAAAAAGAAAAATTAAATAGGTTGCCCCTCAAGTAGATAGGTTCCCGTCATCTCGTCTTCATTATGTGAAATAGCGTGGGTACCAAGTACACCACATTCTTTTCGGTATCAACCTATACAAGACTCAACTGGTGTAATCTATTACAAACAAGAACTGTCATGGAGATTACTTAAACAATATATACGTTTGGTATAACCGAATCAATCTACGGGATCAAACCAATTGTTTGATTAACGTACAAACATATTAACTTTAACTATAAATACGAAGCAATATTGTAATACACCGATATTCGGCAGTGGTTGGCCGAATGGAATATAAGTAATGGTTTTTTCCTTTCCTAACACTAAGGCCTTTTCAGCACAATTGGCTCCAGAGTTGGCAGAAAACTCTGCAGTTAAGCGTGTTCGGGTGGGAGCAATCCAAGGATGGGTGACCTCCCGGGAAGCTACTGCTGGATTACCGCAGAAATGCTTGTTGAAAACCCCACACTGCTGAATAACCACAATGGCTAAGTGGGGACAGTATCGGTGGAAGGACGGGCCATTACAAATATAAATGAGGAAGTAAAGTAAATCACACAATACACAAGATTTTGTCAGCGAGGAAAACTGCAAGGAAGAAAACCCCCGGGCTTGGTCAAGTTCTGGATACTCTTAAAGTTGTTATACAAATACTACTACAACTTCGTATAGCTGAAACCAAGTAAACTAACTCCGGGTTATTCAATTTCTTCGGTATCCCTACGCCTACAGTCAATATGGTTTGTGCATATGAATCCTAATATAGAATCCATTATCTTAAATCGCTTCACCTACTGTGAATACTTCAACCTCTCAACTTATTTGAATCGTATTTTGAAACAATAAAAGACTAATCTGTTTCAGTAACCATTCTACAATTCTCTCAGATCAATAAGTTAATCAGAGATGTAGTTGAGTACAAAGGTTCTTCCGTTTAATCAATATAAACTCCTTTGTATCGGTTAGATCAACTAAGATCAAGATTACCGAAATAATCAATCTTAGTTACAAACTACAAAGTATATCTTAAATAGAAACACAAAGATAAATTAATGATCTATACGACTCTCTTAAGAAGTATATACGAGATAAACAAGCTTGTCGATCCCAGTCAATAAAGTATGCACGAAGTATCATAAAGATCAAAATACCAAAAAGCAATGTTTAAATCTTTAATACTCAGTCTTCAAAACGCTTGCACAAACAACTTGATTCCACTAATAATCGATGACACACAGAATAAAGTCTGTTAATAATGGATAATCAAAAGTCCTATCTTCAAATCTAGATACAGTAAAGCAAATCTGAAATCGTTGATCCTTGAACTAGTTCGAGTGACCTTATATCAGAAGAGAAATATCACAGAATAAACAAACTAGATCTATCAAGGTTCAACTTTACCGTTAATCAATCAAATCAATAATTGTAAACTAAATAACAATACGATTTCTCAGTTTCTCACAAACAGTACTACTAGAGCTTCTTTGATCCACATAAGTCTTTAATGAGGCACACATGAGAGATTTCTTCTAGTTAGGATACTCTCGTCTCGAATGAGTATTTTAAGAATACTCCAGTGGGTTTCCCACACCAACAATTAAGTAGCGTTTTCAAGGGATGAGTTTGTAAGAATACAAGCTCCACTATTTATAAAGACCAAGCCTATTTGGATAACAAGGAATTATCAAATCCGAAAATCCCAAAGATTTGCAATAAATGTATATTTTCGATTTTGTTTTCTCTCGACTTGTAATCCAACATATGTACCAAAATATCTCTTGGATGACAACTAATATTGGTTAGCATACAACATATACTTTACCAATATAGATATGAGAGATATGTTTATTGTTAGAGCTCAAGCTTTTTGTCAACATAGTTGAATAAAACTATATCTTGATTCTAGTCTATTAAGTCAAGTCTCGGACGAGGTTAGGATTCGGTAGTTTAGTATCATACATCACCCTCAAAGACTGAAGATCGATGAAGACATTTGAATAACTTCATCAATAAGGTATGTGAAGACTGAACCATTCTATTTTACTCACTATCTTACATTCTATCTTATGAGACTATGTCGTATGACTTCTAGTAGATTTATTGCAAAGTTGAAATTTCAAGTCAAGTTTGTCTTGCTAAACATCTTGAAATATGATTCAAACATTGGATGTTAAAAGATCCTTAATAATATTAGTTCGAAGCAATTTATTTGTTCAAGAATTAATTAGTGAATCATTTGAAAATTGCCCAAGCAATGATTCTATCATTTTGGAATGTTTCAAACATCATGAGAAAATACAAAACTTTTGTTATTTCGGATCAGGGTAGGTTTACCAACCTTCTCCCAAACCATAGATATCCGAGTTTCTGAAATATACGGAAGGTTGGCAAACCAGTTCGCAAACTGCAAGTTCATAACAGGACAACTCAAGAACCATGGTGATCTGAATTTTTAATATTGGTGTTCGAGACTAACAGTTGGGGAACACGATTCACGAACCGTGTCAACTAATAAGACATTTTAATCGTAGACTGCAAGAGCATGGTATCCATTGGACAGTACTATGCAGACACGGGTTATTCCCGGACACTAAATAATTGTTACTTAATTTTCAATTAAACTATAAGATAAAATAATAATAAATGAAAATACATTAAAACTAATGAAATAAGTAAATAAATATCCAAACTAAAGAGAACTTGGATTTTTGGATTCCACCGATTTAATTACGTAAACTACTCATGTAATCTCTATAAAATATCCATATGATAACTCAAGACTATCGAGACCAAACCGATACATCTGGGATAATATAACAATTAAAAATTAATATTACAAGTTATGTTATACCAAAACAGTATAACTTCCTTTGCTTATAAAAGATCAATAATCGGAGATTATTCAGAACCAATAAAGAACAAAGCTATTAATAAAGAGAAATTTATAAACAATCAAACCTCAGAGAATATTTATTATAGAGAGCACTCGAGTCTATTACATATTAGAGATGGTTTCATCTTCAACCCCAGTGAAGAGGGTTAACACTCCATTATTACAAAGAATAAAAAGGAGAAGAGAAATAAAAGATGGGAAAATCTTAAAACTATAGCTCTCGGTACTAGCTACCGGCATTTGAATATTCACCCCTTTTTCCATCTTCTTCCACCATTATCTATATACACAAGTCTACCAAATATGCCCACAATATTCTCTTTTAATTGGTATAATATAAAATTTATGTGATTTATGTGGATTTCCAACTAATGTCTTCATTTTTTTCTTTATTTATGAGATTGTCTCTTCTTTCTTTCCATAGGTAGAAGATGTTATATTAATCCTCCAAATGATGTCGACATAATTAGCTATAGTTATAAATAAACGGGCTCCACACTTTCTTCACACGCCTTGAAATGTTTACTACACTCTTATATCCAAATAATTGGACCAATGAAATAATTCTCCACGTTATTTCTATTGGCTTACCCCATTTAATCATAAATCACTTCATTTCCTCCATTTGCGGCCAGAAATTCACATTTTAGTTCATCGAGCTTTATTTTCTAAAAACTGCAAAACTAAACAAAAACCAATAAATATGTACAAAATAAAGAACTAAATTGTTAGAGCATTGCTCGGTCGAACTCGCAAGCGTTTCTATCTCAATCTTGTTTGTCAAGTTTAGTTGATCAAAACTATATACTTGATTTCTAGTCTACTTATATCTATGTCTCGGATTAGGATAGAATGTGTAGTTGAGCTTTAAACTTCATGCCTTTCACCAATTGAAGACGTAGATCTACTGATGAGCTTGGAGGAACTTCATCAACAAAAGGTATATGGAGACTAAAACTTATCTATCACTCAGAAGTCTATTATATTTTATCTTCTAATGAGACTAAGTCATATAGCTATATAGACTTTTACATTACACACACTTGATATTTCGAGCCGAGTTTATCTCGTTTATCTATTTCTCGAAATATATGTTGGAAGCTTTTTGCTTTAGATGTGTTCATCATATTCTTGACGAGTTTAGTTGGAAACAATCTATTTGTTGGAAACTAAATATTAAGTCAAAATATGATCATGTGAAAATTACCTTCAACATCTTATATGATTTGTGTGAGACAGCCATTTGATGTTAGCTTAGGAAGTTTCGTATTGATCATTAGATCACTTGAAAATTACTTGAAGATAATGGTATATGTGAGACTACCATTGTCGTCTTCCAAGGATGTTTCAGTGATTGAAATGAGAGTTTAGAACGATTACCCATGTCTGGATACAACACGGTATTGCGATGATTCAGGTCCGGAACTCTTGTTTGCGTACCTAGTATGCGAACGGATTTACCTGAGAAGGTCCAGAACTCATTTTTGCATACCTAGTACGCGAACGGGTTTACCTGAGCTGGGTCCGTAACGGTTGTTCGCGAACCGGGTTTGCGAACGGATTGACTAGGCCAAGGTCCAGACCTGCTGTTCGCGTAGCTGGTCTGCAAACACAGTGGTGAAGTTCTAAAACCGGTTATGTATGATTCTCATACTCATGAACTAAAACATTTATGATTTAAGGAATACAATCTTTGCAAACCGTGGCTTAATGTTTATGAATTGATTCTTGTATAAGTACTTTGTACGATTACGAATCAAATTGATTTCGATTCAATTTGTTCATATATATTTCCATGAGATAGTGAACAATTGAATAACTCTATTTGAAACAAGATTCGAATTATTTGATTATCTTTCATGATTGATTGATCTTCACATTTGATCTAGAAGTGTTAGATGATTATGGTAAAGACAAAAGTGTTCATATGGCTAACTTCGGTTAACTGTTATTGAGCCAACTCAATATACACGTTTAGGTACGGTAACCCATATCTAAATATAAGTATATTTCTTTTGTGTGTAACAAGCTAAGACCATCTAACGGTGGAGATTGATTGCTTTATTTGTAAGCAGACTTAGCTTGTATCTTAAATCAGGAGTTCATATAACAGTGAATATTGAATGCTTTGTTACTAATATATCTTATCTTTGGTTGAAAGAAACCCTGATTTGAAAGAATATATAAGGGAGAACTCTAGCAACTGGAAAACCTAATCCCGGCACTTTCCTGTGTCCTAGTTGCAAACTAGAGTCGATTCTCCTTTAACCTAGGTTTTTCCAAAACCATTATTAGGTTAACGACTTGAAGACTTCATTTGGGATTCGTGAAGCCATATCCAACTATTTTCTCTATAGTTGTGTATTCTGATCTTACTTGTTCTATCGTATTGAGTTTTATTTTCTCTAAGATTTACTCGAGATTTATCTCCGATAGGTAAGATATAAAAAGTAATCACAAAAGTTATTCATCTCAGACTTTTGTGATTCCGCAATAACTTTTAATGTTAATCAGTTTGGTTATTGTGAGGTGACTAATATTTCTAGGCTGGTCTTCGGGAGTATAACACCGGATTATTAGTTGGTTCCTATTCACCCTGATTTTATCAAAAAACGGAACAAAAACCGAATAAAGAATAGACGTATATGTGGAAGACAAATTTTTTTATAAGTCTTCGACTTTGGGTCGTAGCAACTTTTAGCTGTGGGCGAGATCAATTAAGGGAATCAAGTGCGCAGAATCCGGCGTGGTTCTATAGGCATCAGGAACACGACTGTACCTTAATCAGTGTGAGACTTGGTTAGGGATCAACTACATTCCAGTTTGAAGTTAACTTGTTATAGGCTAGAGTCTGTAGCGGCTTAATACAGTGTGGTGTTCAAATATGGACTAGGTCCCGGGGGTTTTCTGCATTTGTGGTTTCCTCGTTAACAAAATTTCTGGTGTCTATGTTATTTCTTTTCCGCATTATATTTGTTTATGTAATTGAAATATCACAGGTTGGGAGTAGTTCAATCAGTTGATAAATACGACCTTGTTTTTTGGATAGAACTTGATTGACACTTGGGCATTGGTCTTTGTTACCGTCCAAGTTATTTTTCATTTCAATCAGGCTCGCCGATTCTTATCTGTTTGGTTTGCTGATTGTATTTAGAAAGAGATAAAAACTCTTTGATACAATTCTTGATTGAGTCTCACTTTTAAGTTGGTGCTCTCAGAATTACATTGGAGTTTAGTCCATACAAATTGCCGAACGAATTATCGGGTGTGGTTGTTATACCCGCTTTTTCATATATAAATGTAAATCAAGACGTGAAAATGACGTGTTTACACACTCATCAATTACCCCCGAACATACATATTGCTAATCGTCGAGCAAAACTAAAAATGAAATAAAAATCCTAACTCACTTTGGAAGGAATTACGACTATATTTGGCATATATAAAAAGCCTTTAAACCCCTAGGTGACCCTAGTGGCGGAATTATAGTCGCAGGAGGGTTTACAAGAGGTGTACCCACAAAATCTTTACTCCAAACTCTAGCTACCTGCAAATAATTTAGGACCAACAATAAACAATCCCCTTAATTGGCATACTACTCATTGGTTACGGGATGAATTAGAATATACATACACATGCTTAAGGAGTTCAATTGATGGTCACATGACACTCTTATCGATCTTTAACTTAGATTCATCAAATTGATATCTCAGTTTACTGTATATATTGTTTCATAATCACGAGAGATGAAAATCAATGTATATTAGCAATGTCATATTTCATAAAGATGCTTGAAACACAGAACGTGCAATGTAATTTGATACCTCACCTGGATGTAACAATTGATTGAGATCGATATGAACTACCTCTACCTTAATATACCCTTCTTATTTGGGTATTTGCAGTCTTTTGGTTCATCAATTATTTTAAGCCACTTTCAAGGTTAGTAAGTACGTTTGTATTTCCACCACGCCAACAAATAACCACCTGCACAATATTTCTATCCAATAAGAATAAACCCGTGAAGACAACAAAGTTTAATTTGTAGTTTAGACCCACATTCGCTGAAAAATGCGACAAGTTGTGGTGTTTGGCATAAGTTTCAGAATTGTTATGCTTTTTAATAATACTTCTGATGTTTGTTGAAATGCCTAATAGAATAGGCAGTGACTAAATACAACCCACACTAATGTTAATTACAACCCTTCTAAAATGTTGTGAACCTTATTCATGTAGGTAAACGAAACACACTCATCATCTTCGTCGGAGTTCAAAGGAGAAACATGGAGTTCCACAGATCAAGCCAAAACAAAGATGTTCTTGGAATAAAAGTTTACTCCAACGGAGAGAACACTAACGAAAGAGGAAATCAATTGGTTTTATCACCGAATAGATAAAATAATACATGATTTTCATAAGGCGTTGAATTTATTGGACAAAAATTTAGGGTCCGTTTGTAAAGCTTAAATAATATCTGCAATTATTTTGACTGATCAAAGTGTTGATTTGGGATCTAAAATCACCAAGTCTTGATTCATATCCATCTTAGATTAAATGAACGATGAACTTCAAAATTTGTGACTTCGGTTTAGGGATTTTTTCTAAACTATGTTTTATCATATATGATTTTTGAAATAGTACGAATTAAAGATATTGCAGTAATTTTTTATTCAATCTTAGTAAAAATAACATTGTAATCTCTGATTTATGAATGTACGATGAACAAGTTTCATGCTGTAAGATTTGTTCTTGAAATTAATTAATGATTCAACATTAATTGCCGGCTGTGGATGGGGAAGATGATGAAGGAGAAGTAAAATTTTGTCTACCCACCTAAACACCAAGGGTCACTACAGATTATGTGGGTGGCATTTAGTTATTGTGTGAGTTGCATTTAGTCATGCCATAGAATATCATGCTCTGTTTTGCTTCGATTCTTTAAGAAGTCATGTGTTTGTATAAAAAGTAATGTCTGATTTTCAATTGTTCTTCACAGGTATCGAAGCAAGAGTGGATGGTAATATCATGTTAGGGTTACATGGCATAATTATTTAATTTCTTATTGTCAACTTGAAAATTATAGAAACACAACCTAGATGGAGGCTCAGATTAACCATACTTGAAGAATACATAAGCTTGTCTGATATCCACGTCTGGTTTCCGATTAGGCTTCATTGTCGTTGAAGAGACATAAAATGTATTTAGTGATGTATAAGCAGTTGCGCAGATAATAGGAAAATAATTAAAGAATTTTGAAACACGCTTTGAATTTGCTTCGTGATGCACTATAGATATGTTTCGACTGAACCATGTAATTCTTTATTTTTCTATCCATAATATATACTTCTGCAATATATGTTGATGATTATGAAACGACGATATTTAAGCATGTGATTTCTATTTTTTTTTAAATCTCTAATTTGAAGGAATTGAGAGTCTTTGATTTGCTACCTTCAACTTGGCGGTATTTAGTTTATCATGCAATAACAATCAGTATATACCCTTCATCCTTGGGGAACAATAGTAATCATCAAATACCGTTAATGTCCAAGCATGATTATGCTTTGTTCAATCCTAATTCCCGATTTTCATTATGCGTTCTTATGATTCCTTTACGTTGACGGTTCATGAAGCATAGTCAGAATATGAACTAAAAGTACACAACATATTCCTTATGAAATTGTTTGTCATTGAAAGTTGGGGTACTAAGGAAGTCTTACTGTCTTATAAAATTACACGATGTGATATTATATCATGTTAAAAGATGCATAGGGTAACACATTATCTTGAAACATAACGGCACTTGCATCGCGCGTGCGTCTTTGCTATGTCTATAAACAAAGCGGACTGATAAAAAAAGACGACCAAAACAGAATAGAGGACAGATAAAAAAGACAGAGGGAGTATATGGGTGTTAATATTCTCACATGCTTCACCATTTCTCCCTCATTTCTTATGATATTCTTCATATTTATCTCTCCTTTTCATCATGAGTTTATTCCCTCACCTCATTTTCTCTTGAATCAAGTTTGCTTTCTGCTCGAACTTATCGAAAAATTTACGATCTGAGTACGGTTTGACCTTCTGCCAGTCCAGCTTTTGATCTAGTTTGTTTTTTGGAAAAAAAAGATCCCCATTGAGCCATACGAGTCTGCATTTGACTATTTCTGTTTCCAATATTCTAATTTTGAATTCTTGAACTTTGAAATTCGCCATCTGTCTCCTTTATGAATATTACTTGACCGATGGTGCTTTTCCATGCCTGATAGAAACGTCACATTCTATAGACAAGGTGATGAGTTTCTCATTTAATTCCAGCTCTACTGTGAATGCTATTTTCTTCACATTACCAAGAATTTTTCATTCTATAGAATATATGATTTCTGCCAGGAGTTTCCATAACAATTCACCTAAGCTTCCTAATTTTCCACCAGTGAGATTGAAATTTTTCTTGGATCACAAATGCATTAGTTGTCGCTTGATTTTTATCCATGAAGAATACGACTTTATAATGGGAGGTGAAATGCGGTTCATTCACACATCTCCACATTTTGGCCTTTATCGAAGTACCCCATACCATCCATTTAATAGGTTATAAGTGCATAATCTACGTAATTTTGGTATCGAATTCATACGTTTATTTGCTAGTTTACTTGTAAATTGCATTATATTACATATATTTTCTATTTTGTAGCTCATATTAGATGAATTACCCAAGAAGAGTGAAAATGGCTATAAGAGAGCTAGGAAGTGAAGTATTCCAAATATCTAAGTACCTAGAGCTGGAAGAAAATGCGATAAAAAAGAGAGCAAATGAAACATAAAACAAAATAACTATCGAAGTAGAATCATATGAACATCAAAAGTCATAAGGTCTTAAACTTATTTTGATGAGAATGAAGAGACGAATCCACACAGAAAGAATGAGGTCATTTCGTGGTCGTACCAAGAAGTTATGAATATTTTTATTTTTTTTACTCCGTCAAAAAAAAATTGTATTAAAATACAAAAGATAAGGTAATTCCGTGGTGGTACCAAGAAGTTATGAATATATATTTTTTTTGTTACTCAGTCAATAAAAATTTGCATTAAAAAGCAAAAAAAAACTTTATTGCTTTTATTGAGAGTTGAACTCAAAACCTCTCGCTTACTAAATGGGTGCTCTAACCAACTGAGCTATGAAAGCTTGTTAATGTTGCAGTTTGTAGAAAGAATTTGTTGTTAGGGTTTAAGGAGAGAAAACAAAAACCATTTTATCAAAAAAAAAACAAGCGAGACAAGCAATAAGTGTCTACAATGCTAAAGTCGACAAGATTGCGACCATGACGACCATGACATTATATCAGATTTATAATTTGGTTATTTAAGTCCCTAAACTCGACATTGTTCATTGGAAATCGACTATGCCAATAGTAGCAACTTTTGGGACTAATAATTTGAGCTATTTTGGTCCTAAAGTCGGCATGGCTCATAGGAATTGACCATGCCGACTGTGGAAAATTTATGTGGTCCATTTTGACGCATATAGACTTTTAAATTACGGAAAATTAGTCCCAATGAAACAATAATACTAGATTGCATGGAATCTTATTAAGAAGACCTCCTAGATTCTTAGAAAGAGTATAAACACTCTGCAACAACAAAAAGAACGAGGAGCTAGTGTTTGGAGTGCGATTGATCATAACAATCTCTAGGATTTACTTACTTGATTTCTTGCATAGTTTTCATGGATTTCGAGAAATCGATGATGAACTAAACCTCTATTATCAATTAAAGATGTAGTTCGAAGTCTGGAAACACGTTATTAATTGAAGTAATCATTCTCAAATGTTCATATTTCTTTTATACAAATTATGTTCCACCATTAATATCACCATGTTTAATTGAATGCTAGGAATGTTTAAGCCCATAATTTGATAAGCATGTTTTCATATTTGTAGCTAAACTAGGTTTTGAGATCTTGAATTGTCAAAAAATCCTTTTTCAAGTAGCATAATATAGTTGTTTACGACGGGATGTTCCCATACAACGATGTGTAGAAGCGTAAACTAGGTTAAACCAGTGTGGCTCTTGCGCCGGATTGCTTAGAATAATCTCAACTTACAGAGACCATTGCTTTCATCAGGTTAAACTTGAGTGACTTTCATACCAAGTTATTTAGCGAAAATGGTTTAGAGAGTGGTTCTTAAGCCTTTGATGATAACGAGAGTTTTGCCGGAGTAAGTTTGCAATTGAATACTTTAAGGTAATTAATATTGAGATAAAATGAATGTTAAGTATTGTTCGGTTAATAACATGTTAGAAAATAGAAGATGAAATCTCTAACCAGAATTCCCTACTTCTGGTAACTCTTATTATTTACTTGCTTTAGTTTAATTTAATTTTAATCACAATTGAAACCCTATGTTTACATAAGTAATATAAATGTTCCGAACGAATTTGTTTTTACTACTATACTCTAATCTACATTTCTGAAGAAAGAAACTTGAAAACAATATTACTTGGCTGACAATCGACCAATTAAAGTACCAAACTATTCATCATCTAATTAGGGTAAAACAATATCGTAATCCTGTGAGTGAATGAGTAGGAGGTGTTTCACAATTACTCGCGTTGTACATCAATGGCATACACCCTCCTTGCTTATTACAATGAAACAACAAAATGACTCTTTACATGACTCTTATTTACATTGACTACTCTCTTTTATTTTTGGAACAAGAGAGGATGGAATTGAAAAATACTTGATTGATTTTTTCATTTTTTCATTTTTTTTTTTTTTTTCTGAATATACATCATTTTTTTTTTTTTTTTTGATAAGGAAACACTTTTGATACATATACAAAAGGAAACAAAAATTACATGACACTTTGCAAGAGGTAGCCCTTTTTGATGCACCCAGTTAAATTCGATGGTTGTCTTTCTTAATGTAACCTCCACCTTCTATCCCAACCAACCAAAGAACAAGCTAGTCAAGTTTCGTTCAGTATTCTAAAGTGATTGGCAACTAAAACTTCCGATAGAACACCTCAAGGATGAGGCTATACATGTATTGGTAGATCGTGCGCGTGCAAATTTCTTATCACTATGTGAATTGTGCTAGAATCAGGGTGCCTAAATATCTAGACTAAGACTCCTAATAATTACATATTTGCACAAGAGTCAACATTTCAAGGTAAATGAGCTCCATTTTTATGTTTTTTTCAATTTTAATTTTTTATTTTGATTTTTTTTTCATTTTTTCAAAAAGAAGAGTTCTTTTTCAATTATGGCATATTATCAAAGTATCTACTTTTCACCCCCAAACCTAAACTAAACATTGTCCTCAATGTTTCAAAATATGAACAAAATTATAATACAACATATGAAGAGGATCATGTTGAGTAGAGAAAAAGGAAAGAGAATACCCGATTTCGGCGAAAGCAATATTAGAACTCCGTTATTCAAGGCAAGAATCCAACATATGTCAGCCGAGATCATATTGGATTAGCAAAATATATACAAAAGGAACAAAAGGTTTTTAAAATTTTATCTACTGGATTATATAAAAAATTCACCATACACTAACAATCTAAAGAGTTGAGGATCAACCCAAAAGACAAAGTGTAGAGGTTTCAACAACTTCACACAAATATAACAGGAAATAAACGCAAGTGAAACTGTGAAAAAAATGAGCTACCCCCAAACCTGGATTTTTCAACGGATAAAATTTTGGAAACAAAATCTCGCAGTTTTGGGGGTTCATCATGTACAAGGTCTAACTCAAAGTGAACTGTGCTAGGGACGGGCAAACATGCTAATTCCAACTGTGGCTCCTCAAAGATATTATACTTAGATGCAAAATAGTCCAAAAGGACTTGGGAAGCACACAGTTCCAAACCTAGATTAGGGACTCTCAGAAAAGTCGGTTTGACAATATGGGTACAAACCAAATCTAGGTTGGGTGGAAGGCCATCAGATTGTGACTTATGTAGGACGATAGGCACATCATTACTAATCACATCAACATCTCCTAAGTCTTCTACACGTGTCACAACATGCTCACAATCATCAAACAAATTGGCAAGATCACAATCAGAGTCATCAACATCATCAACAAATTTATTCTCATGCATCGGCAAATCAGGAGAAATATCACAATGTGACCTAGGTAGAGAATCAGACACATCAAATATATTTTCATGCATATTAGCATTAGTGTCTACAGAAGATTCAACTATTCCTATGTCATGCTCATCTTCGCAGAATAATTGTACGAATCCCATGTCAATATCAAAATCATATGAATTACAATGAGTATTAGAAAAAACAACATTCATGAAGGTCGAGGGCGAGAAGCCATATGTTATTGAACCAACAGGTTCCACAATATTTTCATGTTCTTCTAACATATCATCATAATCATCATCATGGTAGCATGCATATTGGTCCTCATTAACAGTGGTGGTGTCATTAGTCGATTCATGTTCCTCTAAATTAGGTTCATATTCAACATCATTTACATGAATGGGACTAGACACTTCATTAGGGACAACATACATTTCCTCATGAATTTCCTCCTTTTGTAGGTGAAGCAAAATCTGATCTAAATATGCATGAATTCGTGATGTAGATCTATCAAAGTTTTGCTTACTGAGTCTTAAAGCTTCTGTGGTGGAGTCTAAATTCATGGGAGTACAAAATTCTTCATGTTCAAATTGTGGTGAATGGTACATGCGTGCATGGTCATTAGGGTTTACAAAATATTGATCGCAACCCTCAAAGGATTGATTATGGTCCCAATGACTACCATTCTCACAATTTATGGGCATTTCATACCTTGGATTTTCTCTAGATTGCCTAAAATTATGCAAAATATGACAATTCTCAACAGGGTGGTCTAAACTACCACATGCGGGACATGCATAGATTTCAGGTTGCCTAAGAAAATTAGATGTGACAGATTCCTCATGTGATTGCATTTCTAAAGCTGCGATTCGAGCTTCTAATTGATCGATCAGTGATGATTGTGTGAGTGAGGCACTAGCAAAATGTTCATTTTCACGTTGTGGTGAATGATGCATGTGTGAATAGTTTAGGGTTCATGTATTGAGGCTCGGGACTTTGAAAATGTCCATAATAATTCCTATAACTATTGACATCATGGTCTATGGAAGGTTCATAACGTGGAGTATGTCCATACGCAAGTTCTCTAAGGGATTTGTTGTATTCCCCAACTGTAGACCAAGATCCAGACATGATTTGGCTCAAAAGCTAAGTAACTATGTTACAAAGCCCAAAATTTGGTTTTTAATGGTTTGGATTTTTGGGAAAAATTTGGTTTTTATGGGTAACATTTGGTTTTGTCGGGTTTGAAAAAGAAATTTGGTTTTTAATGGGTTTTAGAAAATTTGGACTTAATGGGAAAAGAACACTTTGGTTTATTGGTTTTGAAAACTTTGGTTTTAGACTTTGAAGACAAAGCCCATTTGGGAGCTTTTGGTTTTGATGGGAGCAAATTTGGTTTTAAAGAGGTAGAAAAATTTGGTTTTTAATTGGGAGCAAAAATTTTGGTTTTAGTATTGGGAGCAAGAATTTTGGTTTTAGTGTTGGGAGCAAGCCCACATTGGTGGGAGAAATTGCTTTGCCAAGGGAAGGTGAACTAAGCCCACAATGTGTATGCAAACTGAAGCCCAATGTAGCTTTTGAAATAGCCCAACTGTTGCTTGTTTGGTCTGAGGCCCAGTTGGGCTTTCAAAAGTTCAGTTTTTCTAATTTAAAACTACAGGCCCAAATCAATCTAACACCACAAGCCCACAAGCAATTAAACAAACAAGCCCACAAGAAATTAATTACAAACCCAACAGAAAAATGGAAAAAATTATTACAAGCCCACAAATTAAAAATGGAAGCCCACAGGTTGGGTTCTCTTAATGGGTTTAGGCTTACTTGCTTAAGCACAGCCCAGCTGCTCAGTTTGGTTGCAAAAGCCCAGTTGGGCTTTGGTTCACCTTCTGCAGCTTACAGCCCAGTTGGGCTTTAATGGCTCAGTTTAGCACCAGGCAGCAGGGGTTGCAGCAGAGACTTGGCCTGGCACCAGCAGGAGCACCACAGCAGCACAAGTTCTAGCAACAATAGTGCAGCACCAGCTCCACAGCAGCAGCAGCACCACAAGTTCAGAGGCACCACAAGGCACAGAGCAGGACTTCAGTTGTACCTGCAGCTCAAAGAAGAAAGTGAGGCACAACAACAAAATAGTAAGAACAACAAGATGTAATGAATGCAAGTGAGTATGCAAAGACAAGAGATGAATATGCAAGTTATGATGCAATAATGCAAAAAATGTTACACTGAAACAGGGAAGATGCAAATGCAATGGTTATGCAAGTTACACTAAGATGCAGGAATGCAATGCAGATGCAAGATGCTGATGCAGACAATGATGCAATGATGCAAATGGACTAGAATGAAATGCAAGATGGCTAAGAAATCTTCAAAACAGCACAGCCAAGTCCCCGGCAGCGGCGCCAAAAACTTGGTAGGCTTTTAAGAGTGTAAGAATAAGAGAATAAATGGATGCCTACAGTGATACCGCAAGTGCACGGTGTTGTTGCAGTGAGTGCACGAGTACGGGTCGAATCCACAGGGACTTGGGGTGTTATGAAGTTTTCCTAGCTAATTCTATATGCAAGGCAGTGACAAAAGATAATGATTTTTGTGTTGTGTTGAAACACAACTGAGCTGTTTTGGTGTAACTGAACTAATGACAGAAAGTGTAACTAAACAAAAGAGAGCAAATGTTACTAAGGTATTGAATCCACCAATAACCTATGCTAAGGCAATCTCAATTTCAATATCACTCTTGTCCCTGGTGTAGATATCAGTGAGCTTCTAGGCTTGCTGACTATCTAGATGGCAGTGAAGGTTCAAGCCTGCTCATCAAAGGGTTGTTTCAGGAGGATGGTTTAGTATCACTAAGATAATTATCTAATCCTAGTATTAGCTGTCCTCTCACAAAACAAACTAATCGCAGATCAATCACTTAGATGAGTAAGCAATCCTGAAGGATAATTTATCCTAAACAGTTCTAGCACAACAAGAACAATATCTATGATTTCAACTAACTAGCAGTGGCATTGGTTTCATCTCAACCTTAGCACCAGTGATTTAGAACATAATGAAATAGCACAAGAAAGTTAACTACACATGACAGAACATACTTGAAACTTAAACATTAACAAAACATTGAACACTAACACAACAGACATTAACAGTGGATAAGAAGAAGATATGCATTGGATTGAAAAATCAAATTAACCCAATTAGGGGGTTTCTCGGATGACCCAAGAACAAGTTTTGCATTCTCTACAGCTTCCCTTTTATAGCTTACAACAAAATCCCTAATTTCACAAAACCCTAAATTTGCAAACCCTAACTTTTGGGGAAAATCAAATTCGACATACCCATGTGTAAATTGGCTTCAACCCATGCTTCTTGATGTCCCTCTGGTGCTCTTCCTGCTCCAATTGATGTACTGCAACCCTAGCTCGAGTTGTTTCATCAACTCCAAACCTAGGGTTCAGAGAGATGTGGGTTTGAAAAAGCAACTAGGCTAGAGGGTTGGGGAAAGTGATGGTGATTGAGGTGGTGTCGGGGTATGGAGATGGTAGTGAGGCAGAGGGTGGCAGTGGACATGGAAGAGAGGCAGGAGCAGAGCTCGACTGCAACTGTCGGGGGAAGAAGAAGGTTTTTGGGAAAAAAAGATTTGGGGAAGAAGAACTTGTTTGGGTGAAGTCGATGGATTTGGAGATGCGGTGTGAGGCGGGCTCATCAAAGTTTGATGTCAGCGACTGAAAAGCGACGGATCAACAAACTAGATGGAATCGAACGGAATCAAGGATACGGGATTAAGCGACCGTTGGATTGCGAGATACAACGAAGCTAACAACTCCAGATGGGGTTAGGTACTATGGTGTTTGACAGGAGCTTCGGATTTTGATGCACAATGATGAGGTGGCCGTTGGATGATGAGATGGATCCAATCTGACGACTCTCATGGAAATGGGTATGGATAATGGAAATGGATTTGGTAAGGGTTTTGGGCCTTGGGTATGCCAAGCCCATATCTTCTTTAAGAACAATTCTTCCTCTTCAAGCCCACTTCTCGTTGATCCAGCTCTTGCAAACATCATTCTTCGCTTCCTCCTAGCGAGAGTCTTTGCCGTTTCTTTGCTCTTTTTCGCTCCGTGAGTTAACCAGGCTTTATTTAGTACCTAAAAATGCAAAATTAATTAAGAAAAATATTTATTCTTGAAAACAACGAAAATACAGAATATGGGATAAAATGTAGAATTAATGCATAAAGGATGAGTTAAATGCCAAGAAAAATATATAGAAATATGCACTTTTTAGCACTCATCAACATCTCCACCATTGAATTTTGCACGGTAGTGATCAATAATGTAATCTTTTATTTCATCCTGCAAAACAAAGTAGAGTTAGTAGAAATATTCAATTCAGAGATTGTATTTTGGCTTCTCCTCATTCGAATGGTGTTGTGGAAAAATCGAGTATTTTGATCACCATCTTCTAACCAACTAGTTCTCGATTTTTGCTTAAGCATAACTGCCAATTCAGTTCGCACCTCATCAACAGCTTTCCTTGCATCATCAACCTTCAAAAATTGCATCTCACACCTAACATTTTGATCCAGAATATCATTCTCCTTATCAAGATTCAATTCCACTTGTTTTAAGCGAAATTGAACATCCCCAAACACAGTTCTATTCCAAATCTTCAATGCATCCTTCAGTCTCTTCAACTTAGACGTGAAAACAAAAGGAGGCGCACCATCCATCCTGACACTCCAATTTCCTTTACAAAATCCAAAAAAGATGGGTGAGAAAGCCATATTTTCTGAATTCTAAAAGGAGCCCTATTTGGTCTTGGACTATCAAAAGCAAAACCAAAAAGATGGGAATGATCAGAGAAAATTCTTGGCATAGCTTTGCACCTCCAATTAGCATACTTATCATGCCAAGCATCATTAATAACCGCCCTATCATGTTTAGAAACGATTCTATGAATGCCACTTCGACAATTAGACCAAGTATATTTCTTCCCAATAGCATCTGCTTCCACCAAACCATTGTTAGAGATCCAACTTCGAAATTCATTCATATATATTTCTTTGATCGGCCTTCCACCCTTCTTTTCATCTAAATGCAAAGCACAATTAAAATCACCCAACACCAACCACGGAATAGAAATAGACGCCAAAGAGACCTCCTTGCCACCGCATCAGAAGAAGCATGCACAGCCGTGATATAATTACCAGAAAAATCCAAAGTGATAGCTTGTTTTGAAGAAGATAGAACATTCGTCCTTGCCAGAGAAGTCCTCCAAAAGACCCAAATGTTACCTCTCCCACCATTCACCTCATTAGTGATAACATCTTCACAAAAATCAAGCAAATTTAAATTCGTAACAAAACGTGTAGTGCAACGAACCTGCGGCCCCGCAATACAAATTACATCAGGATTGTGCAAGCGGTAAAGCTCACTCAACTTGGCCCTTGCACCATCTTTAGCCAAGCCTTGAGCATTCCAATAAAAGACACGCATTAATTAACTCTGTTCTTCGAAGGGCTTGTTGAACCCTGTCTGGAAGATTTACCGCCTCGTGTTTGAACTTGACTAACATTTGCCACAGTAATAGTCTTCTTTTTAGTAACTTTTGGTTTCTTCTTTTTGTCAACCAATTCCTTCTTCTCACGCTCATCCAGTTCTTTGTTAGCAAGTAACTCCAAATTTCTTGCATCCTCTTCAACTACCTTGGAAGTATTTGTTGCTACCGTGTCCACCGCATCTGCAACTTCATCATCAGTTTCAATAACTACCTCATCAATTTCTTCGGTCCCAGTTTTAAATCTATTAGAAAGCGTTAAGTTCTCTAAAGATTTAGCCAGAGTAGATCGTCTTGAAGTTTTAGTGGCGTCACTAAAACTAGCTTCATCATGATCATCCATAGGAGTCGGACTAGCAGCTGGGGAACAAGCTGCTACCATAGTATCATCATGTTCATTATCAATAACATTAGCAAAACTTGGATGGGTTGCAGCATGTTGCAAATCTAAAACCTTCTTCCTCAAATTCTCTAGCCTTGTCTTAGCCACCTCTTGTTGAATTCTAGCAACTTCAGCATCAACCTCACGTTGTCGGGCTGTCTCTTTCATGGCCTCATAAATCTTATAAGCTTCAATCTCTTGCATCTCCAGATTAGTATCATCCTCCTTGCGCAAATTATCTTGCACAGTTTCCGCAAATTCTGCACCATCATTGCGCAAAATTGATTCAGCACCATCATTGCGCAAAACAGATTCTGCATCATCATTGTGCATCACAGGCTGAGTCCCACCACAATCGTTGGCATCACCTTTGCGTTGTACGGAATGAACAACACCATCTGCACCTTCATTGCGAACCCCAGATAATGACGCACCATCATTGTGCGGCACGGACAATGCCTCACCATCATTGTGCATCTCTGATTCATTACCATCTTCACCCATTTTTTCACCAGAACTAGCACTATGCTCGAGGAAAAATGTATGTTTTCCAGTAGCCATCTCAAGAACTGAATTCTTCATTTTCTTTGGATCATCTCCAGGCTTGTTAGTTTGATCTTTCTCCATGATTGGAGGATCTTCTGGCACGTTCTTCTTACCTTTAGGAATTCGTCCTTTTTTCCAGAAATTCTTAAGATCATCCATATCAGCTTCAATTGATTTTTTGATCACAAGATCAGTTTCTTCATCAGCCTTGTCTTTCAAATCATCATACTTTTTTGTTCTACAATCAGTTTTTTTATGGCCAATAGATTTGCAATAATCACAAAAACTTGGCCTATTTAAAATTTCATAATCTTGAACAAAAATTTATTCATTCTCTTCACCATCAATCAAAATCCTTCCTAAAGGTTGAGAGAAATCTATGTCGATCAAACAGCAGCAAAGTAACCATATTCATGACGCAGAGTACGCGGATCAACAGAAACCGTCTTACCAAACCCTCTTTCCATTCGAAAAATCGTCTCTTCATCCCAAAATTCCATTGGCAAAGCCGTGAAACGAACCCAAACTGCAGCTCTAGTAATCTTATCCTTCCCAGGATCAAACATAGGCGTCCATGGATGAATTTTAAGTTGTTGGAACCCTGTTTCAGATTTAATCCTCCACGAACCATCATAGCTTACTCGTTTTCGATCATCTTCATTGTCTAGCTTAATAACAAAATATCCCTTTTTCCATGGAATAAATTGAACTGAACCTGATAGCTTCCATTGATTCAATAAATCTTTTTTGACATCCTCAAATTTTAGGGTTTTGAAAAATATCAAACGCCCAACCAAACTAAATCTCCACATAGCCTTAATTCTAGCATGAGTCTCTCGCGGAATTTTAATCAAAACATCATTGTTTGTTGTAGAACGAACTGGAGGGTGAGAGAGCGTTTCAGCATCAATCCTTGACAAAACATGTGTTCTCTTCTTTAATATAGCCGCATAAGATACTTCCTTATGCATGCCTTGATTGCCATCTTCATGCAGATTCCTAAACGCGTTAGAATTGCCATCTTCATGCAGATTCCTAAACGCGTTAGGATTGCCATCTTCGTGCTGCTTCCCAAACTCGGTCGAATTAGGGTTCATAGCATTAGGGTTTGCAGCGTTATTCCTTGGGATATAGATACTTTTTGTTCGAGATTGATTCCATATCCTTTTAGGTTGATTATCTTGATGATTGCGTAAAACAGACGGATTATTATCTTGATTTTGCGCCATTAGAGCGCAAAATCAAAAGAAAACCTAAAGAACACAAAAGAGAAAAGGGAGGGAAAAAAAACCGGAGCTGTTTAACTGTGTGACTACGTGTAGCAATTTGGACCAAGTTTTGTGTCCCCACCTCATCAAATACTCCAATAAAATAGTAGGTATAATAACTGAGCGGATATAAAGGTCGGCTTTTACTAATAAAATAATGAAAATTATTACTCAGCGATTGATATTCGACCGGTAATGGTGCATACCATCTCGTCCGGTTTAAACTACACCGAGCGGTCGACCGCTCGGTAGAAACTTGACCTGGTCTGGATAAGTGGCAAATTTGCCACTTTGCCAACTACATAGTGGGTGCAAAAATGGCAAACTCTCTGGTTTGCCACACTCATATACACTGGCCTTAGTCTCTGGTTTGTAGTCTCTACCATTCAGAGGTTATAAGAATACGCCTTTTTTTCATTCTTTCCTTCTTTTACTTTGAAGGTTGAGAATTAACTCGAGGGATGCCAATATGATATATCTACTGTATTGTGAACAGAAGTGTTTCTGTTTTGAGGAACTCTTCAAAGATTGTTTTTTAATCATGCTAGGTGTGTTGCATGGTTGTAACATTGGGCTCCAGTACTGCAACAACTCTGAGCTCCCTCTCTAGCAGTGAACCCTGACATGGCTGATATTTGCACTATAAACTAGGTGGTTTGCTTTTCTGGATCCTGTGGAAGGCTAGGAATAGGGAGGCTTTGAACCAAACAAATTTTTGTGAGGATAAGACACTTCATACGTGTCTTTCAAAAACTGCCTAGGTTGGTAAGAATTCAGCTTTAAATTGGATACAACCCATGAAATAAGTAGAGGACAAGTTCCTTATGGCGGCAAGGCGGCAAACATAACATAAAAACTAGACGGAGAGACGAGGTGAAGTCACGGAAATTTGAGGATATGTGCGAAAAAAACACGAAAAATAACCTGTTCATAATGGGGAAGAAAAAAGGAAAACATCCCATAAATGATCTAATATAACATCACACATTAACAAACCTCACTCACACGATCACTATACCCGAAATCAAACAACATTTTTGGTGTACTTATTTTTTCTGTTTCAGTTCATCTGTCACCTTCTGTATTATGGACACAACGCGGCATTCCTCTGTTTCTCTCTATGAACTCCAAATGGCAACCCTAACCGCATGGCTTCTTAATCGAGCAAAGCCTACAACTTACCAATCCCATTACAGCATTCCATGTCTCGATATCATGTTCACAATCATCAAGTCACATTCACATTCATTAAACAACCGGAGATTATGACAAACTTTAATGATTTTATCTATTTTCCAGTTATTCGTATTTATTTCAGAAATGTTGGTGAGGTATGTTTGTTTTGATTTCGTATTTATTTCAAAAATTAGTTACATCTCTTAGCCTACTACGTCCATCCATGCAACCTCATAAATCCCATGCCATTTTTATGAATCCTAACCGTTAATGCGTTGGGTTCAACGTTTGAATTTATGACTTCAACAAACTAAATCCTAAATATCATAAAGTTTGGAGAGGTGAGCAAAATCAACATGTTAGAAAACCATGTAAGATGATGGATGTTGTTGATAAGCTGATAAAGTTGTTCTATTTTTATCCCGTCCGTCCATTGATCTCCTTAAAAATTGACCCTCTTAGATGTTCTTTAATTCTTCTCTTAGTTGTTGGGTACGTGTTATAAACCATATATGTATCATTATGATTTCTTGCGAAAGTAACCGAGATATATTTTCTTTTCTTTGTCAATTCAATATTAAGTTATCAATTACTTTAAATAGATAAACATAAACTTTGGCCTATTATGACTGATAGTCCATTTCTACTTCTGATTCTATTTTTTATATTTTACTGCAGAGTCGTGCACATCTGAATGTCTAAACTAAGGGAATTTGAAATTGTGCCTGGTATGCATTGATGGAATGGTAGTCTTTTTCGGGTGAAGACAAACTTATAGGAATAAAAAGCTTGATAATTTTATCTTATCCACCCTTCTAACAGGGTCTTATCAAACTTTTCAGAGGCACCAGACGAAAACAGAAAATTGGTGTCCTAAAAATTGCTGATATTGTTCAAAATAAAAGGATAACATAAATAAAATTGAAACGACTAGATGAAAGTAGTTCATTACTAAAAATTGACCTTCCCGGCCTTCTTGATGCAAATTCATCAATTATTATTCCTTTTTACAATCTTGTATGAAATTTCTACAGTAACAACCTTTCAATTTCCCTTTCGGTTTTTTTAAGCAAATAATTTTTTAGATTTTTCATTTCGGCATACATATCATGCCTATCAATATCCGAAACCATGTCATCCTCAAGATAATTTTGAAGCTTAATATATAATGCTTCTAAAATGCTATCATCAAGAATGTAACTTCTTTAGCCAGTCATCTAGATTTTTACTTTTGCATAGTTGAATATTGGATACTAAATAGGGCCAAAGATTTATTGAGCCAATAATTAGGGCCAAAGATTTATTGGGATAACTGATAAGAAGCTCTAGGATTTTGTAGGAATTACAATACACGATAGCGGTTTCATTTTTTTCTCCCATGGACGAAATATACAGTAATTAGTATATATATATATAATAAAAAAAATATTCGATCCCCCCATCATCCAGGATCCTAGGCGGCTGCCTATGTAGCCTAAGCATTGGGTACAACCCTGCTTCTAATCTAAGATAGAAAAATAAAAAAGAATCAGCCTTGGTCTGTGTCATACAATAAAAGATACCAGACAACCCATATAAACAAGGTTCCTACCTTAGTCCCCAAAGTCTTGGCAGGAACCACAACACCAAATCGGTAATCTATTGGTCGGAGACAAACTTTATGATAAAGAGGGACCCATATATGGGAGTGTCTTTAAAATCCGATCAACGATCATCGGTTGCACCACCTTTTACGCATTTACCGGAATGTCATAAAAGAGCTCAGGTTTCCAGGCGCCAATAATTCAACTGGGTACCTTTAGTTACAAGGAAAAAGCTCAAAGGAACAATAAAGTTATATCTGAAATGCTTTGTCCAGCATCAAATAGTGAATAAGGGGTTATATCAGTACTAATAGAAACATTTGAAAGGTTAGACTATATAGCATTAAAAGTTTGACCAAGCCAGCTAACCAGTGAGATGATAGCTAGTGTATCTCTTACAGCTTAAGGTAAGCCTGAAGTTTGACTTTTTTGGTATATCCGAATGGCACTCAGCTTAGCGAGAACAAAAGACCTAGAGTGAGTAATGGCTTAACTACCACCGTGCTAACTAGCACGATAACTAAGAAAAACCTCCCTTGGTCAACATCTTGATAAAGAACTTTGAAAAACTCGAGAGTGGCCATAGTTTCATCTTAAATTTCAACGTTTATGTGTTGCATCTCTCCGACCTAGTCAAAGGCTAGTTAAATTCCTGGTAAGACTTTATCATCTCCAATGTGTCTTTGATATCCTCGGGCTCCAATACAAGTTCCTATAAAATCAATAATCATTAGACCAGTGTAGAACTAGTAATTTTCATAACCCTGAATGATGCATGTTTTGATAGCAAATTAACACCAAAGGATTCTCTGCCATTAAAAGTTAAGAGATTATTTTGGATCCTATCATTTTTTCTGTACTGAAGATTGTTTATGACATGCTCCCGAATGTTATTAATCATGTTATAAGAACATAGATGTTGTTTTACGCTGTTCAAATTCAAATTTGCATCAACCACAATAATCTGGAGACATAATCGCATCTGGATTTCCAGATAAACCAGCAAACACATGCCAACTTTCTAATTTCATACCTAGTAAAGGTTACACTGAACCAAGAGTTAAACCAGTCTATGAAACTGATATTGGTACCAAATTCAGTGTCGTTATATCCAAGTAACTTCTGCCAAACACAAGTAGAAAATGAACAGTACATAAGGAGACATGTCAGGGTTTCCTCCCTACAATTGCAATATTTGCATAAAGGATCAATGTAGTGAAGCATACTTGCAATCTTAACTGTTGTTTGGAGGATACCATAAGCACATTTACATTTAAATAGTTTAACAGAAGGAGAGGTATCCATCTTCCCGATCATATTCCAACCAATATTTTGAGTATCATTTTTGTACATGTTATCCTTTTTTCCTTATATAGAGTCTTGAAAGAGAAATCACCCTTATTTGTTAGGCCCAAAAATTGGTTTTCCACTTAAATATTCAAATTTATATTTATAATTGCCATTTTCACCTACTGTGTAAACCAACTTTCCAGTTTAGAATTTTTATATTTATGAAACCAAGACCCCTCAGCCTTTTAGGATTGCAACGAAGTTCCATTTTGGGGATTTAATATTTGTTTGAGTATTTGAAGGTATTCTTGGGCACCTTTAGTTGTTTCAGATAATCAAGTTGTTATTTTTTCCTTTTTATAATGTAAAAAGGAGCTAAGTCCTTTATAATTTCTAAGGTTATGTATTGTGTTTGTTAGAAGACAGGTTAAAAATATACGTAACTCTATCGGGGCATAATACCATGAAAAAATATAACCGAATAAATTTAAGTAAAAGAAAAGTCGAATCAAGTATTAGATATTATATCCTTAAGACGAAATTTACCCCATTACGATACTTGATATCATCACAAAATGAGAATTTATTATCATCCAGGTTAACGATCATATCTTATTTGTGTAGTTAGCATTCCTAATACAAAAAATAATGAACCAAATATGTGATTATCTCTTTCGACTATGGATTATAATCTTATATAAGAATACATATTGTAAAGGTTTTTTCCAGTGTTTTTGGATGATCAACAAAGGAGAATGTGTGAGGCTCATATAGATTTAAAGGAGATTCTTGAAAAGACCAACAAGTATTTTCATGATGAATCGTATCCATTGGAAAAAAAACAAATCATATTCAAATTGAGGGGGTTTATATGAATGTATAAAACCCTTTTTAAAGTATCCACTAAATTTCATAGATGAATTTTCGACTATGACTTGCGACTAATTGGTTACTATTCAATTTTTTCAACAGTTTTTACAATCACCGCGGCTTCTTTTCATGTGTTTCAATACTCCTCTTTGCATTATTATGGTGAACTTTTGAGATTTTTTTTTTATGTATTAAGGGCTCAACAAAAACGAAGATGCACACATGTTAATTTTATGTCACTAAAGATAATATTCCAGTGTATCAAATTTAGTGTTTTCACTTTCAAATATGTGTACGAATCACTCTCTCTTCTCTTGGGGAGCACATCTTCTTCAGGAAGAATGCCAACCACTATTGTTGAATTTGTATTATTAACACCATTACTCCTCGGTTTCTTCGATTTTATCTTAAAAATTCAAAAATTTATCGTTTTGATGATATTCCAATTTTCTTCTCTGTTTTTTTTTGTTTGATCGATAAAGAATTTGGTGCTAACTCTATGACGGGATATTATACATCTATTCTTCAAACCTAATTCAAATGTCAGTTTGAATTCTAACAGAGGTGATATTCCCATTAGACGCCATCTTCAGTAGATGCAGATCCCTGTAAATTGAGATGCCTGATTTCCGATCAAATCTTCACGTTTTCTCTCTTCTCTTAGAAATTTTCAAAGTGTGCTTTTGTTTGAATTAAGGGGGTACAAATATTGAAATTTAATTACGTTATTAGAAGGACTTTATTGTATCCTAAAGGCATTATTTAAAATACTCGTTTGTATTAACTAATCATAATGGGAATGGTTGAAATAATTGTCTAAAAGAATATAAACAAGGGTCTTGAAGTAAGAAGAACGACACCCTTGTCCTTAATGACATTTTATTTCTATTAGTTTTCGTTTTTAATGAGAAATGTATTTGTCTGCGTCGAATAACAAATAATGTTGCAGGCTCCTATGCAAATTACGCATAAAAAAAGAAAATTGTTGGTCTTAGAGCAGGTCTAATGTTGGAATCTAAGTTATTCTTAGCTTGGAAAAAGTGTGAAATGTCAAGTTTAATGGCTTCCAAATTAGGTTTCCTATTCCTAAGGCATGTTCTAAATTTTTATGGAAAGTAGATTAAATATTAACTAAAACACCAATGCGAATTTCGGTCATTGTCCTTTATTGATCATCAATTGTGTAGGCCAAGATTGACCACAATCTAAAATCACGCTCAACACATTCGAATTGACATTTTGGAATCTATATAACCTTCCACCATTAGAGTGTCTCCAATGTAAGGGGTCAAGGTCATCTTAGGTGGAGGGCTATCTTTTTTGTGTGGGTCATTGCTAAATGACAAGAAAAATGATAAAATGTTTGTTGAGATTAGTTCCACATCGTATGAGGTATCTACTAAGATCATGTGGTTTATAAGTCTTGAGCGACTCTAACCTTGCAAGCCGGTTTTCGAGGTGAGTCAGGCTCATGGACTTCAATAATTTTCTACCTGATGTTCATCTCCAATCCCCAAGGTTTTATTTAACAAACTTTATTTGAATTTGGAGACAAAATGATGATGTGGACTTAAGACCCAAGGTCACGAAGAAAGTCTTATCTAAACTTTCTCCTTTACCCCACTTAGCTATTTCATCTTTCTTTAAGACCTTTACTATTGTATCGAAGATAAAAGCTTGGTGGAATAAGTCTCAAATCATAAATGTCATGCTATTTTAAGATCTTCACCCGGTGTGTTGAAGATGTTCTTAAACTTGAATTTCCAAAATCTACGTCATGGAATTTGGAAAATGGAATTCCTCGACTTAATCTTTGAGAAGCACAACCAAAACTCTCTGAATGGAGGAATGAGTTTCCTTCTTAGAGATTCAAACCATAAATTTGTTTATGTTCAGTCAACTTACTTGGTATGTTTCTCTGTAGAAGAAGCAGATACTCAAGCAATGAGAGGTGCCTTGATGGTGGTTTTGGAGAAGAGACTTGACCGAATCATTACGGAAAGTGACGTCTTAGATATTTTGGAGCAAAAAAACAAGAAGACTTTCATGGGAACTCAAAGAACTCATTATCTGTTACAGGACATTAAAACACTAATTATCAAGTTTAAGTTTATCTCCTTCGTATTTATTAATCATGTTGTAAATGGAGTTGCTCACGACCTAGTTCAATGGGCTAACACTAATGCAAGCCATATGGCTTGGTCTGGACCCCTATTTGACTCATACTACCCGCTTTATGTAAGGACCATAGGATGGTTATATGTAATTCTTGTATGTTGCTTATCATTTGAAGAAGAAGAAAAAAAAAGAATTGGCTGGATGATTGGATGCCAGACTGAAAACATAATGAACATTAATTCATTGTGGCGCGGGTCCACCGACAGACGTATTCCCCGCACTTCACAGTTTAGTCACACTCCACTCCACTCCACTCCATCTCCCACACTCCACAGTGTCAAATTCTCACGGCTTAGTTTTAGCTCCAATGACTGTGAAGGTTTTCGTAGTAAACAACTTCCCTCTTCATTTCATGTCCGAGTTTTTATTATCTATTAATGAATTTCGACGAATTTCTCGTTCTTGATTTTATTTTACCAAAACCCTTTTCTTCTCTGGAAGTGAATCCTCTTCATTGTTACAGAAATTACAGAGCTTTTTTGGTTGGAAGGTTGCAGTCAAACACAAACCCTAGAAAACGACACCAAATCCGTGAACAATCTCTGTCTTTCTTATATTTTTGTTTCTTTTCGTTTACAATATATTAACGTATAATTCTGTCTACAATTCTTTACCTTTACTCGAACTCACGGATTTGGTTAAATTGTAATTTTTGTTTCTATTTGGATTTCTATCTGAGAGCCAAACTCTAACCGATTCTTTATTTTTATTTATTTTTGTCTATAAATAAAGCTCAAATTTCTTCTAAACATTCTCACTTGCACACACCCAGAAAAATGGAGAATTATTTTAATTCTTTCAAGTTGTTCTTGATTTTAATATCAATGTTTTCTTGTACTGTTTTTGTTGTTGGAAAAGAATGTACAAATGTTCCTACTCAACTATCTTCACATACTTTGAGATATCAGCTATTATCTTCAAAGAATGAATCATGGAGAGAAGAAATGTTTTCTCATTATCATTTAACACCAACTGATGATTCTGCATGGTCTAATTTATTTCCTAGAAAAATTCTAAAAGAAGAAGAAAAAATGAATTGGGAAATGATGTATAGGAGTTTGAAAGGTCCTGATGGTTTTAAGAAGGGAAACAATTTCCTCAAAGAAGTTTCATTACATGATGTGAGATTGAACTCACATTCGTTTCATTTTCGAGCGCAACAAACGAATTTAGAGTATTTGTTGATGTTGGATGTGGATAGTTTGGTATGGAGTTTTAGGAAAACTGCAAACTTGTCTACTCCTGGAAAACCGTATGGAGGATGGGAGGATCCAACTGTTGAACTTCGAGGTCATTTTGTTGGTTAGTTTTTTACATCAGTTCTTATTTCATTTTTGCTATGTTCGCTTTAGTAGTTAAAAGTTTTTGCTTGAGCTGAAATTCGACTAGTATTTGCAGAACAGGAATTTTCTTTTGTTGCTTGGTGATGCTTAAAAGATTAGCATTAAGTGTATTGTGACTTTGTTTGCCAATGGTCACAAAATATATATTGCAACAGACAGCAGTTCCTACTCGAGCACCAATTATAATCACTGCTTTCGGCACAATGTTTAGATATACAATCTGCATAAGCATTTCCTTCTCGAGTTTTAATTTTTTTATATTTTCATGAACAAAGTGATTCCAACTCAGCAACACTCTTTCATACCACATATAGCTTTTATTATGCCTAAATTTATGGTTTTGAAAGAAAGTCTTATTGAAGAAACTCATTTTTAATAAGAAATCATCTCTTGTGGTCTTTGAAGGGCATTACTTAAGCGCTTCTGCGCAAATGTGGGCTAGTACTCACAACGATACCCTCCATGAGAAAATGTCTGTTGTGGTATCTGCACTGGAAGATTGTCAGAAAGAGATGGGCACGGGGTATCTCTCTGCATTTCCATCTGAGTTATTTGATCGATTTGAATCGATAAAGCCCGTGTGGGCACCATATTACACCATTCACAAGGTAGATTACAACAGTGTCATTTTTACTGGGCTCAATTTTATCTTTCCTGTGAACTAATTCTACTAGGTGTTAAACTGTGTCCTTTGATAGATCTTGGCTGGACTTTTGGATCAATATACATTGGCCAACAACAACGAAGCATTGAGAATGATGATTTGGATGGTTGAGTATTTCAGCAACAGAGTGCAGAACGTTATAGCGAAGTACAGTATTGAAAGGCACTGGAAATCACTCAATGAGGAAACTGGTGGCATGAATGATGTCCTTTATAACCTCTACAGTATCACGGTACATCTTCTCTGTCTAGTTTAATAAAGAAGTAATTTTGGATGATTTTACCACTTTTAATCTTTCTGACTTTTTTTGAACTCATACAGGGAGATCAGAAGCATTTAGTATTAGCGCACCTCTTTGACAAACCATGTTTTCTAGGTTTGCTCGCAGTGCAGGTAAATAAAAAACTACTCTTTTATTTTTACTATGATACATTATTTGAGGAAACCCTACAAATTGTGAATATACGTCAAAGCGACAGTGATATAACTTCTGGAATAAAGTTTTACTTCTACAAATATTGACAATATCTCTCTTAAATTGTTATAGGCTGATAGCCTTTCTGGTTTCCATGCCAATACACATATCCCTATTGTCATTGGAGCTCAGATGCGATATGAGGTTACTGGTGATCCACTTTATAAGGTAAAATGCTTCAGGATGATTTCTTTATCATTCAAAGCTGCTCTTTCATCTACCAGACCCTCATTCACGCTCATCTTTTGTTCTCTGAAGTTCCTTATTCATTCTAAGTTCTTCAATATTTTTGGCAGGCTATTGGAACATATTTTATGGAAGTTGTTAATTCCTCTCATACCTATGCAACAGGAGGAACGTCAGTGGATGAGTTTTGGTATTGGCCTTAAGGAAAATATCTTGTGAACTTTGTATTACTTTTCGTAGATCAATTAAGTTTTATTTTCTACTTGGTTAGCTCTCTTAATTTTACTATGTAGTTTGACAATCCAACTATAAGAACTTGTTGATTAGATATTTTTGGTGACCTTCCTTCCATAATCCATGCACAGGTCTGACCCAAAACGCTTGGCAAGCAGTCTAAAGAGAGAGAACGAAGAATCGTGTACTACATACAACATGCTAAAGGTCTCTTCCTAGCTAGCTTCATACTTCATGCATTTAGAATATGAGAATGGGGTAATATTTCCTAGGTTATTTGCTTCAACAATGATTTTTACATAAAGCTCTCACTCGATGTAGGTCTCTCGCAATTTATTCAGATGGACCAAAGAAGTGGCATATGCAGATTATTATGAGCGAGCCCTAACAAATGGGGTGCTCAGTATTCAGAGAGGAACCGACCCTGGAGTTATGATCTACATGCTTCCCCTTGGTCATGGGGAATCCAAAGCCCGAAGCTATCATGGCTGGGGAACGAAGTTCCAATCATTCTGGTGTTGTTATGGAACAGGTCTGCTAAAACCTTTATTTTCAAGAAGATATGTTAATGGTGATATTTTTGGTCTGTTGTTTTTAAGATACAGTTGTTAATTTTTACTTTCCCGGTCATATTTTGCTTCTCCAGGAATAGAATCTTTCTCAAAATTAGGAGATTCTATTTACTTTGAAGAGGAGGGAGATATTCCTGGTCTTTATGTTATACAGTACGTAGCAAGCTCACTCAAATGGAAATCTGGAGGGTTTGTGCTGAATCAAAAAGTAGAACCCGTTGCTTCATGGGATCCTTATCTTAAAGTGACATTCACATTCTCTGCTATCGAGGTTTGTCCTTCTTCTGTAAACAACGAAGGATATTGGCTTTTTTCATATTGTAGATTATGAGATTATTTATGTTTTCCATCACGTGTTCCAAGATACAAAACCTATACGTTCTTGAATGACTGTAGAGATGAACATGGTCATCAATTCAATGTAACATTTGTAAATGTGAAACACAAGTTACAAGTTGAACATGTGTTTTGGTCCTGACATCAGGGAAATCACAAAGGAAACCGCATGGTATCATCAAGCCGGACATGGTTTTACTCATTTCAGAAAATTATGGTTCCTCTCAAATTCCACCAGGGATTACTAGTGTTCTGGTTGGTCACAAAAAAGTGTTAATTTATTTTTGTTCTACAAATTTTAGCAGAAGGCTGGTCTGTTATCAACTTTGAACCTGCGCTTACCATCTTGGACGTATTCAAAAGGCTTAAAGGCAACATTGAACACCGATGATTTGCCTTTACCAGCTCTAGGTGTGTAACATACATTCCTTCTGTGAAACCAAAGTTTTAGAAGATTTGCAGAATTTATGAACCCCAAAAATGAGTGGCATTAACACGTATAATGAGATTCCTAAAGACACAATTAAGCATCCAAAAGTTTTTGTTATATCGTTATTAGTTTTTGCTCAACAATAGAGGATCTATATTAACCACATGGTTTTATAAACAGGGAATTTTCTATCAATCAGTAGAAAATGGGGGCCTGATGATAAACTAATTCTTCAAATGCCGATGGGTCTTAGAACAGAGGCAGTGCAAGGTAATTTGTCTCTCTAATTTTTTTTTCTTTAAATGGTCAAAACTCCATACTTCTAATTCTATTTATCATTGTATTCCGTGGGGTGCAGAAGTACTAAAATGCATTGAATATTCATTCAGACTACTAACAGTCAGTTGTAATGAAATTCACAGATGACCGACCAGAATATGCTTCTGTACAGGCAATTCTTTATGGCCCATACCTCCTTGCTGGTCTCACAAGTGGTGACTGGGAAATCAAGAGAGGAAGAAGGAACTCTCTTTCTGATTGGATAACTCCAGTTCCCAGTACCTACAGTTCTCAACTGGTCTCTGTTTCTCAAGCTTCCGAAGGAAAAGAATTCGTTCTTACAAATTCGAATAACTCACTTACAATGGAGAAACTGCCAGAATCAGGAACAGATTTATCCCTGCATGCTACTTTCAGACTCATCTCCAAGGAAGTGAACTCCTCTCATTTATCATCATTCACTGATTACATTGGAAAATCTGTAATGTTAGAACCAATTGATCTTCCAGGAATGCTAGTTGTGCACAATGGACCAGATAACAATTTAGGCTTGACAAATGCCGAGGTGGCTTCTGAAGAGGATAACAAATCTTCCCTGTTTCGAGTTGTGGAAGGATTGGATTTGAAGGACGGAACAGTATCTTTAGAATCTGAGCGTCAGAAAGGATGTTTTATATTCAGTGGTGCGACTCTTGGTGAAGGTACGAAGGTTCAGCTAAAATGTGAATCGGCTTCAAAGGATTCGAATTTCATTGAGGCGGCGAGTTTTTCATTCAGAGAAGGTTTTGGTGAATATCACCCTATCAGTTTCATCGCGAAAGGTGCGAATAGGAATTTCTTGATGATGCCATTGTTGAGCTTAAGAGATGAAGCGTACAGTGTGTATTTCAACTTTCGTTGTTGTATTTAGATTTATGTTAATCTGGAGGGTCTTGAATCCCTGGTTTGTAGTCTTTACCGTTCAAAGTTGGTAAAATAAGCCTTTTGTCGTTCCTTGGTTCTTTTTTAGGGTCGAGGAATTAGCTAGAGGGAGTCTAATGCCGATATAATCAATAGAGCAATATGAGCTCCCAAATAATCTTTTATACACTAGATCTTTCTGGATATTAACAACAGTAATACCCAAAAAGAGATGACTGCAGTAGTTGTAGAATCTTACTGTGGGTTTGGTTGGAGAATTCACAATTTCCAGGAACTGGGATTCACGTAAATCCCTTGTATGTTTGGCCACTCAGTTGAGATTTTTAGGATTCATAAAGAAAAATTGTGTTAAAGTCCATGTATTGTTTGGCATTGCCCTTAGAGCATCTCCAACAGTGTGTAAAAAATCCTACGTGAAAATCTAATTAAGACTTTTATTTAGGGTATTTTACACATATAATAAATATAAGACCCCATGGTTAAAAAAATTATCAGAAAATGGATCATATAGCCAAAAAGGCTCTTTTTCTGGGCCAAATGAACAGTTAGAATTTGGCCTGGGTCAAATAGCCAATGGAATCTTTTTAGTGTGGAGAGACATTACTACCCTTTTCTAACCGTTCTAACCCCACGTTTTCATCAAAACCACCCACGATCTCCCTCTCTCTTCACTAAAACCACAACGTTCCTCCGGAAACCAGAGAGTTTTCACCCCCACCGTCCTTCATCTTCATCCCCACACCAGAAATCGTTTTCTTCATCTTCATACCCAGTTACCAGAAATCGTTTCTATCTTCTCTTCAATTTCATCGTTTTCATCCACTGTCTCATAACAAATTGAGGGGAATCAGTTTCATCCACCGTCAACACCACCATCAACAATACTAGAAACTGTTTTCATCCTCCGTCTCTAATACACAATCAACACTACAACAATGGTTTCAGTGAATTAGGGTTTCAATAATTTCAGTGTATTGGGAGATTTTAGGGTTTCAATCGATCTGTTTCAGTGTATTTGGAGAGTTAGTGATTCAATAAGTTTCTACAGAATGTCTCCTAGAACTCGTAAGTTTTCAAACCCTAACTCTTTTTTGTTATTAATTTCAGAATTGCATGATTAAATTTTTGAATTGGTTGTTTTAATTTTCATTTTAGTTGATTTATGTGTTGAATTGCTTGTTTTATTTTAAATTTCAATTAGATGAAACTGGTTTGCATCTGGTTTCATTAAGTATTAAACCAGTTTAAAACAGGATGTAACTGATTTGTTTCACTGTGAAATTGGTTGAAGTGAAATTGGATCTGGGTATCTGATTTGTTTCAGCAGGGTTTAAACCAGGATTTAACTGGTTTCATCTTTTGTTAATCTGCAGTGTATATTGTTTCAAGCAGATTAACACTGGATGAAACCAGTTTCGTTCAGGTTTAAAGATACATCTGCGGTTAATATAAGACTATTAGTATGTTGTGAATGGATGTATGAAAATCTATGTTATGGATTGAATGAAATTGGGTTTACATTTGGCTACGAAGTGATGCTCAGCAGGTGTTTGAAACTGGTTTTCATCAAATTTTAAGTTAGAATGTAAATGACCCGTTGGTGGTATTAAATTAATGATTAAATGGGTTTGCATCTTGTTATTTAATTGTTAAATTGCTTGAAGTGAGATTGGATGTAATTTGGTTTTCATCTTGGCTTGAATCTGGTTATATCAACTGTTTCAGCAGGTTTACACTATTATGAAACTGATTTCATCCAGGTTTAGTTTGCAATGTATGTTGTTTCAGCAGACTAAGACTGGATGAAATCAGATACATCCAGGATTTTGCTACTTTTTAAAGTTAACTTTTGAAGATTTGTATTAAAGTTAGGTCCTATTTTAGCTTCATGCCATAAATCAGTTATTCTGAAACCTGCTGAAACTTGTTTTCATCTAGCATGAAAGATAGGATGTAACTGGTTTCATCCAAATTGTTGCAGGAAGCGGTAGCAAGAAAAGTAAGAAGAGTGTTGTTGCTGAAATTACATCCAAGAATAAGCATGATGTGAAAGTGGGCGGAGAGTCTAGCACAGGGGATATGGAACTTGTGTATGCCGAAATGGATGAAGACAAGTTAGAGAAAAATGAAGGGAAGAAAACGTTCCGATCAAACCTGAAACCGACAGTTGAAGTGCTGGAAAAACTGGTATTTACTGAAGCACAAGAGGCTGTGTTAAGGAAGACTAAATTCTGGAACTTTATTGAGGCGATCAAACAAGGTAAGGTGGGTAAGGCTGAATGTAGCAAAGATCCAAGGGCGTTAGAGTTCATCATAAGAAATTTTGACCCGAAAGAGTTGACATTCAAGATTGGTGATCAAGTTTTCAAGACCGATGCAAATCATCTTGCTGTTATTTTCAAAATGCAGAGAATACATATGAGTGAACAAGATAAGAAACTTTATGGACCAAAAGAAGACCCAAGTTTGAAAACTTCTGAATTTTACAAAAAGTACTTTCTTGAGCCAAAGAGAAGGGATGAAGAGGAGAAAAATAAAGATGAAAAGAAGAAGGCTGGAGCCAAAGAGAAGAAAAGGAAAGAGAAGAATACTGGGGACAAGTTGGATAAGAACTACATTGTCGAAGGAATACATACTGCTATGAATGAAGAAGGAACAGAAGAAGACTTGGCAAAACTTTTGTTGTTGTTCATGTTCTGTACAATATTCTTCATAAACACTGGAGGTATGTATGTCCACTACAAGTATTTGAACTTCCTACAGTCAATCGACACCATTAACAAAGTATCTTGTCCCGATCTCATTCACGAGCATTTAATGCAAAGTGTTAAAGCTGTATACGAGACACCATACTCTATCAATGGTTGCAGCTTCTATTTGTTGATGAGTATCGTCTTCTATCTTTTGAATATATTTTTTTCTTACGTTAAATGTATCATGCAGTGAGTAACATCTTATATATTATCTTTTGAATATATTTTTGTTTTTGCAGTTATGGATTTTTGAGCAAATGAAAGGCATTAACAGGAAAGACAACAATGATTCATGGCCAAGGTTTGCAAGATGGGACTTGTATAAAGTATCTTGCAAAATTAAGGGGAAGCGTGAAACTCTTTCAAGCAGTGAGGTAAAAATCTTGTTGTTATTATAACTGGATGAATCCAGTTACATCTTGTGTTGATGTTGTTTAGATTCATTTTTAAAATTCTATCCCCTATTATAACTGGATGAAACCAGTTACATCTTATGTTATAAAATGATGAAACCCATTATCTACCAAGTTTCATCCTGTGTTATTAGTGGATGAAACCCAGTTACATCATGTGTTATGATAAGATGAAACCAGTTGCATCATGTGTTATGATAAATTTTATGTGTTTGCAGGTTGTTGACTTTGTTGGTAGCTGGAGTCAAGAGGATAAAAAACTATGCTTGTTTGGTGATGAAGAAGAAAACACAGATGAAGATGATGTTTCCAAGTTGAAGAATGAACTAGCTGAGAAGGACAAGATTATCCGTCACTTGAATGACGAGTTGGAAGCAAGGAATACAGAGTTGGAAGCAAAGGAGGCTGAGTTTGAAGCAAAGGATAAGACAATCTCAGACTTGCAAAGTGAATTGGAAGCCTTGAAAGCGCAACTCAAGCCTCAACCGGGAACTCAGCAAGCTTCCTCTCAAGAGATTGTTCTTTACACCACACCTGAAGACTATTTCAACCTTAACATCACTCAAGAGATGAATAAACCTGTGGAGGAGGATGTTCCTAAAGACGACATCACTCAAGAGATGAACAAACCTGTGGAGGAAGCTGACAATATTCCCGAAGCAGAACCTGTAACACCAGTTCCTCGAGCAGAACCTCTAGCACAAGTTCCTGTATCAGAAATCAACCAAGAAGAAATTGTTGCAGCAGAACCTCTGGCAGTTATTGGATCGCTTGAGAATAGAGTGAAGAACGTATATGAAAGGGCTAGAAATAACAAGTTTGTATCAGATGATGATGAGCGTGCAGAGAAGAAGCAGAAGGACGATAAGTTGAGGAAGTTAACAAGGAACAACAAGCTGTGGAAAAATTACTTGATGAGCGGAATAAGACAAGCTGAAGAGAAGTTAATAAAGGAGTACTTTGTAACTGGAAAAGTAAGGTACGTATCCGCATTCTTTTGCTGTTTTTTTTTCATTCTACTTTTCTTATTTCTGTAAAAGTACTGCTAAGTTTATACTAAATTATATGAACTTGTTTAAATGCAGCGACTGCGTTTGGAAGTCCAATGGAGGTGTATGTATCAGTGGAGAACACATCCAACAACTTGTTTTCAATCAGCCATTGGTGAACACTATTTTGGAGTTTAAAATTGAAAAATGGAGACAATTGTTTCAATATGGCGGTGATACCAAAGGATACTCCAAGTCAATCTTTCTCAGCGCGCTTGCATGGGTAAACATTTTGAATACTACATTTTAAAATGAATGAACTTAGGTCTGCAATTTGTTTTCATATAACTTTTAAGTTAGTGTAGGATGTACCTGGCTTGCATCTGTTGCTTGAAATATAATTCTCTCACTAGTGTAGGATAAAACTGAGTTTCATCTAGCTATTATATATAGGATGTAACTGGGTTTCATATGATATCTGCAGAAACTGGTTTTCATTTAGCATTAATGACAGGATGTAATTGAGTTTCATCCATATAAAAAATATGGATTAACTGGTTTTGATTCAAATTTGTATTCAGGCTGATGTCATTGCGGGAGATGAGTTGGACGCTGCAAAAATGATAAATGCTGAACTGCAAAAGATTGATGTCGAAACGCAACACTTGTTCATCCCAATGTTGAATGAGAAAGAACATTTCACATTGCTTCACCTTGACATCCATGGAAGAACTTGGACACACTACAATTCTCTCCTAGGTTCTTCAAACTATTTGAAAGAAGCTCAAATGATAGCGGAAAGAATAAATCATCTCTTTTAAGTTCAAATTCAAAGTACTAGTATGGATGACGTTGATGTCGTCGCTCAATCAGATTGTCCACAACAGTGCGAAAGGTAGGTCGTTAACTCTTTGAACTGAGATTATAACATACAAACTGAAACGAAGTTTGAACCGACCTTACATTTTTTCTCCAGATCGTTAAACTGACATTACATATTCATTTGTCTTGCAATGATGATTCGATGATGTATGTTATCTACTACATGGAATGGGAAATGACAGAGGGTTAGTCCTTTGAAGGCAAAGATACTATTGGAGAGGAGATGGGCACAAGACGAATCAATCTGGCATATGAAATCCTAACTGATGAGAATAGCTGCTGGAAAGTTTGATGTGTTTAGGTTGTTTAGAAATTTTTTATTAATGTAGTTCATTTGGTAGTACTTTTTTTTTGTTGAACTATGTCTTCGCATACAGTTGTGATCCGTGGATTCGTCTTAATTAAAATATGAACTCTTTTACTGAAAAATGCCTATACTTCAATTTCATGATGGTTGTGTTTGAATATGTTAGCCAGAAATGATTAAATTTGCAGGTTGAAAATGTAACCAGGCTTGGATGAAACTGTTACATCCTAGCCTGTATAAAACTTCAATTTTTTTGTCAGATTGTAACCAGGCTTGGATGAAACTGGTTACATCAAAGCCTGTATAAAAACTGTTTTCAGAGTGTGCAGGTTGACAAAAAATAGTTTTTTCTGTCCATATGTGATGGATGAAATCCAGTTTCATCCTGGCCAAAAATATCATTTTTCCAGAATAGGCAGGATGAAACTGGTTACATCCTGTACAATTAAATTTGAATCTTCGCAAACATTCAAATTTTACAGTGAAAAACTGAAGGGAATGTACAATTAAACAATCAACATAAGACTAAAAGATATATACTATAAAAATGAAGAGAAATACTTGAAAAAATAATTTCATAAGATATATTTTTATGAACAAAAGAAACAATCCAAGGTAAATACTAGTTGCGAAAATATAATTCAAGGTAAATGAATCTTAAATGTGCAACAAGAGGCTGCAGAGAAGAATAAACTAATAAAGAGGCTGCAGAGAAGAATAAACTAATAAAGAGGCTGCAGAGAAGAATAAACTAATAAAGATATCATGGTAAAAAGCTAATAAAAGATATCATGGTAAAAAGCTGCACAGAAGAAATGAAGGCTGGAGATGTTCTTAAGAAGGTACTTAACGTTGCTTTTTCGCAGGAGGATGAGGACACGTCGTCTTGTTATGATGTGCCTCAGTATGGCAGTTACCGCACGTAATTGGTCTCTTGAAACTTGCACTACCTGTGTTAGGAATCCGCTTCTTCTTCGACCTACCATGTTTTTTTCCTACGACAGTTGGTGGGTTCACGAGATCTCCAGTAACAACATCAATAGGCTTATCGTAATCAGGAATGGGCTTGATAGGACGATCATACGAAGCACGAAAGCTAGCAATGTTGAAATACGGATTAATGTACTCGTAAACATTGATGTTATTTGAATGCATACACGCAATAGCGTGATCACAAGGGAACTGCTCAGTAAACCAAACCCTACAGCTGCACTGAAACCTTCCAATATTAACAACATGCGTGTGCTTTCCATCAAAAACTTCCCACTCCATGTCACCAGACTTGGTTATTCTCCACTGGACACCAGCACGAATGGAAGCCAACACTTTTTTCTCTAGCCTGGGACAAATGAATCCTTTATACGTCGCCCCCTTCCTCTTCCTTGTACTCATCTGTTCCATAATTTTAAGTCTGATCCAGTTAACAAGTGTTGCAATAGGCATACCTTTTGCTTCCTTGATCCAAGAGATGAAGGACTCTGCAATGTCTGAACACATGTCGCCGTAACGACAGCCCAGACAATGTGCATTGGACCAACATTCCATTGGAATCTCACTCAAGAATTTGTGAAGACCATCACATCCCATATCCTTCAACTTTTGCATACCCTGATCAAAGCTTTCATGAGTCGATGAATAGAAACATTCTTTGAACAAACCCATCGCAACACAATGCTCTCCCTTTTTCTTGTTGGTCTTACTGCGGACATTATTCTTCAAATGCTGGTAACACCAAGCATGATAGAAAGTTGGGAAAACATCACGAATCCCTTGGATCAAACCCTCATGGCGATCCGAAATAAAAGTTAGTACACGAGGACCCAAGATAGATTCTAGTTTCTTCAAGAACCAATGCCAATTCTCAACAGTTTTAGCTGATTCTACTGCTGCTCGGAAGATGACAAGGATTAACCAACTGATCTCTACTAGGGTCTGGTGCTAAACGAAACTCGCTCGTAGTAGGTTCACGAACAAAATCAGGAGCACGAAGAGGAACCCGTTCAAATAAACGAAGCTCCAAGAAAGAAAACTGGTTAACAATACACAATGACACGAAAGAACAGAGCTTCACATCACTGTCAACAACATTGCTTCTCCCCTCATAGTCAAATACAAACTGAATTGAGTCCGGTAAAATGCTATTCCAATAAGAACAGACATGCGCCTTCAACTCATCAACTGTTGACTTCGTAGTAACTTGGTATGGACACGCATCGGTACCCCGGATAACCACACAGAAAAATGACTATCCATCTTCAAAAGGAATATATAAAAACAAATCTTCTGAATCTGGATGTATTCAATTGATAATATGTAAAGAAATTAGCAGCAGTACATACTAATTCAGTTCACATCACAATTGAACACACAAACTTCACATCTGTGTATATTGCATTGAAAATCAGATTACTAAACCCTAGAAAACATGATTCGAGACAAACCCAAATAATGGACAAATTGAAAAATTTACCAGTCACATAATCAACTAAACCCTGGATATTCAAAATCAACAACTAAAATAAAAAATTAACAAAAATTAATCATCAACAACTAAAAATTGCTTCAAAATCGACAGAGAAACTTCAATTGGACAAATTGAAACTTACCGATTCGATGCTATTATAGAAACTTCAATTGCTTCAAAACCAAATCAGAAACTTCGATTAGATGAAACTCCAATTGATGAAACTGCGATTAGATGAAACTTGGATTCTACAAACGTATTAAATAATCGCTAATCATCATGATTGATAAACGAGATCTGAAGAAAAAAAACGAGCTCTGAATTGCCGATTTCTGCAGAGCTCTGCGGGAAGGGAAGAGGAGGTTCTGCAGAGCTCTGCGGGAAGGGAAGAGAAATAAATTCTCTTTGAAAAGAAGGGTTTAAAAGGTTAGGGGGTATTTTAGGTAAGAGACATTATTTTTTTTTAATTTTCCTGGGCCAAATATCCAAATTGGCTATATAAACAGAATATTTCTGATTTTTGGCTATATAAACAGTATCAAAAGCTAAGAATCTATATGACCCAGGAATTTTGTGTTTTGGTATTTTTTACCAATTTTGTGAAAAATTATCTCCAATAGTGAAGTGTTTAATCCTTAGAATATTTTATAAGATAAAATCTTAACCACTGATCTTTACTTTAATTAATTTCTAAAAAATAAAATAATTAAAAATATAACATGGAGGTGCAAGTGAAGGTGTAAATAAGACTTTCTTTAACACCTTCATATTTATTTTCGCATCCCTCCTAGTTTGTAGGATCCAACCATTGGAGATGAATTTATGTTAATTGGGGGTCTAAAATCCTACGTGTCATGAAAAAGAAAAGATTCACCCTCTGTTGGAGATCCTCTTAGAATCTTAAAATTGTATATATATGGGATTTGGAGTAAAAAAACAAGTGGGTCCATAAATCCCTGATAAGTTTCCCAGCAGATCTTAGAGCATCTCCAACAGTGGGTGCTACTAATTCTATGTGGAGTTTTTATTTAGATCCTTATTTGTGGGGTTATATATATGTAGTAAAAAGAGTAGTGTTTTTCTCATAAACCATCTCCAGTAGTGTGGGGTGTTAGTTTTACGATTTGTTTTTTTGGATAAAGATAAATATGATTCCTTTTTTCCTATTGGTTTAGAAAGTTTTATTTAATAATAATAATTAAAAAATAATCAAGAAGATGACATGGAGGTCATTCCCTAGGTCTAAATAAGACTTTTTATAAGACCTTCATATTTATTTTGACACCCTTCCTACTTTATAGGACCTACTGTTGGAGATGAATTTAATCTAAATGAGGGTCTAAAATCATACGTGTCAAAAATAAAATAAAATCTCACCCTCTGTTGGAGATGCTCTTAGGGGGGAGGGGTCGGACTCCACATGGAGGATCTGCTGAAAAAATGAATCCCATCGGAAATGTGATTCCAGGAATTAGGGCAACCAAATATTACGAGGGAAACGTAATTCTACCAAATTTCCGTAACCCATAAATCCCATCTTTAAAATTCTACATCCAAACCCACCATTAATTAGATTGTATTTTTTGAGATTAGCGTTACATGTGAAGACATGTCTTAGAATTATTGGGATACAACCGTTCTGCTCTTACCTCAACCATTCATAGCCAAACTTAAAAAGTGAGAACACATTTGGAAAATTAAAAACTCTAACTCGTAAAATTAGCACTTCATTTTGGAGACTGGTTATCTGCTTTGGAAAAAAAATAAATGAAAAAGGTTAGCACTTCATTTTGGAGACTTTGCCATAGTTTTCTCTTTCTTTTCTTTTTCTTCCCAACACAACAAGTTTTGGGATTGACCGATTTTCCTAAGCTTATCTTTTTTTTTTTTTGAAATAGTTCTTAAACTTATCTTGTAATCTTCTTATTAGCTCTCAAGTTAACACAACGGCAAGATTACCAAAACTATTCTTTTCGGTCCATATGGTATCATCTTATTAGATCCTAGAACCTTTCCCTCTCTTCAATGACTTTATTCCTAGATTTCTTCCAACAATACCAACTTTTGATAAACCTGGTTCTTCTAGTATAACTAATTATTCATCCTAGCCTCAAACCATCAGGGAAACATCCGAAGAACCTTTTACAACATTATATCCTAATGTGATTCACCCATTTGACAATCCTTGTGATATCAGTTCAATTCACATAAAGCAAAGGACACGTATATCTCATAAGACTTTGCAATATATTAAACCAATAATGATTATATACTGTGAGTTCATCTTCCAAAAATTCTAGAATTTAAATAAATAAATCTAAAAACATGCAAGATGAAAAATTGTTGGAAATAGCTTATGTAAACAAAATATTTGCCATACCAAACCCTAGTTATCCTTCTCGAACACAAGAAGTTTCCTAGTACTTAAAATATTTGAAAAATTCTTTATCATCTCCGAACTCCTTATCAATGACAGGCATAGGAACACACAGTTCATGAATGAAAGAGTTAATTCTTGCAAACCTGTTAGGTTGTTGTTTGACAAGTGCTTTTTGTAGCTCAAGAGATTTTTGTAGAATCACTTTCAGTCCCTGCACCTCCTTCTTGGTTTTCTTAAGTTCTTCAAGAAGAATTGTAAACCTTTTCTTATTTGAGCGTTAAGCTCTCGGTTTCTTCACATTCTTCCTTTTCCTTTTAAGAGATGAGTCAAAAGGATATGACATCTCTTGTTCCTTTATAGTTGGATAATTATCAACAACCATTGAAAGCATAGATTTCACGATAAGATGTGTGCTTGGAGTCTCCATGATTCGTAAGAATAAAATAGATTTGTGAAAATACAAATATACTGCTCAACAAGCAAAATTATCATGAAATAGATATGAGTCTTGATGAAGAAGATATTTACCATACAAGGTTTCGGAATAGCAAAAGTTCACGTACTAGAGAAGGTACATAAAACCAAAGAATAATGAAATATCACTTTTATCCTTCCTTAAGTTTCTACATAGATCAAATTTTTCAATACCATTACTTGAGACATAGATTAGGATGATAAAATAAAAGATGGACATCCACGTAATAATATTCAAATTTGATCCAAAGCCCTAATGTGCGCAGTTCTTGTCTCTTTTAAGGGCATATGAGACAAGATGCACATTTCAAGACAATTTAATTGTGTTGAGGTGAGCATTAGAGTGCTCACCACTAGGTTCCTGCACAGAATTTGTAATATCCTTCTTTATAGAACGTTTAACCCGGACTCTTCTCTTCGTTTAAGATTTTACCTTAACCTTTGAATCAATCAATCTTTTAGGAGAAAAAGAGTTAACTTTGCGTACCTCATGATTGGAATTTTGAACAAGTTTAAGCACATTTTCCAAACGACTAGCTCTCCATTGCAGTTTATTGACATACCTAATTTTGAGAATTGTGTGAGTCTGTGACCCTAAATGGTATAATAAGGACATGTTGGTTTGGAGATTGATTCAAGAACGTCATTAGAAGCTAAACAAAGAGTACCTAAAATATTAACAGAGTTTTCATTAGTATACGAAAAATCCATTACATCCTCCAATGATTTTGATGAAGAATCATCAACCAAATTATCAAGATTGGTATGCGTATTGCTACAATCCTCAAAATTGATAATTTCACCCAGGAGTGCTACACTTGACCCTTCAACCTCTTCAGAATTATAATGATCAGATTTTTCATCAAGTGTTGCAACCAAACTCTTGTTGCCAGTGTATTTCCATCGATTTGGGCACTCAATGGAAAAATGACCAAACCCGTTACACTTGAAGCACCATGACATATCCTCATCGTCAGTATCGTTAGACTTTCTTTTTTTCTGACATAAATTTGATTATGTGGCTTAGCTGACGTAGGAGGCTTTTCTCTAGTGAACCGTTTATTTCTCTTCCTAAGAAGTTCTCTAAACTATCTTATGATCAATGAAACCGAGTTATCAATATCTTCATCTGAAAATTCGGGATCAACAAGATTGTTCACAGAGTTACTAACACTTTCACTTTTAAGAGTTTTAGTGTTTTTCAGTGCCTTGAACGTAATATCCTTTCCGTATTTGGATTGCGGTTCATGATCAAAGATCTTTAACTTTCCAACCAATGTATTTCCGGAAAGTGTAGCAAGGTTATTTCCTTTCATGATGGCGTGTTTCTTAGACTCGTATCTTGCTGGTAAAGATCGGAAAATTTTCATCACAATGTTCTTTTGGGGAATAGTCTTCCCTAACACATAACACGCATTAACAATTCCAGACACCTTTTGATTAAACTCATCAAACGAATCTTCATCGGACATACAAAGATTTCTTTCAATCAGAATTTAGGTTTTGAAGCATATCTTCTTTCTCTGAGGTATCTCCTTCGAATACGGTTTCTAAGGTATCCCAAGCTTCTTTAGACGTAGTGCACGAAGCCACGTGGTGATGAAGATCTTGGCTTATGGAGTGGATAGTAGCATTTAACTCGTCAGAATTATGCTTTGCAGCACTTATCTCGGTTTCACTATATTCTCCTAATGGCTTTGCAACAGTGGTTTCGTGTCTATCAACCGTTGGAGGAACGTACCCTATAACCACAATTTTTGCATGTCTGAAAGTCATGGGCTTGTAGAAAGGAACGCATAGCAATTTTCTACCATAAGTAATTTGTGCCATCAAAGGCTAGCGGTACATTTATCGAGATTGCACTTCTGTCCATATAGTTAGATTGCTTCAAACACGGACTTATTAGGTCTCAAACGTATTTTTCCTACTCTGATACTAATTGAAAACGCGGTGGTACCAAAATACACCACCAAATTTTTCTTAGGAAACCTGTATGGACAAAACCTAAATACAATTTTGAGAGTTCAACTGATCAATGAATCTCAATCAAGGAATAATATTCAAAGTTATAACTCTTTCTCTCACCATCAGCAGAGACTAGTTCGTGAACTTGATTTACGTGTGAGAGTTCTTATACGATTCTAAAGATCAATATCCAACAACCAATCAAGTCGTATCCAACAAACAAGGATGGATGTATCTAATTTGATTGATCAACATATAACCTGTGATATTTCAATTATAAAGATAAACAATATAATGCGGAAAAGAAATAACACAGACACCATAAATTTTGTTAACGAGGAAACCGCAAATACAGAAAAACCCAGGGACCTAGTGCATACTTGAATACCAAACTGTATTAAACCGCTACAGACTCTAGCCTACTACAAATAACTTCAGACTGGAATGTAGTTGAGACTGAATTAAACCCTAACAACAATTCAGTTACAGTCGTGCTATTTACGCCTCTTGAATCCCAGCAGGATTCGGCGCAAATTATTCCCTTAGCTGACGTCCTTTACGTCCTAGGAGTTTCTTCAACTCAATTGAAGACTTTAAACCAATCTGCCTCCCACAGATAAGCCTATATGTGATATCCTTTTTGATCGTAGATCAAGATGAGACAGGAAATCGATAACAATAGATAAAGTCTACCTAACCTCAAAATCCGGTCTTATGACTCCTGAAGAGCATCCTAGATTCTTATTCACCTCACAAGTATTAAACCTGTGGAATCACAAATTCTGAGACGAAGAGAACTTTGCAATTTATATCTATCTTGATTGAGTGATAAACTCAACGATCAAAACAAGATCAGGATACTCAAACTATCAAGATAAATATACGAATCCCTAAGTGAAGTCTTTTTAGTCTCTAAACCCTAAAAGGGTTTGAGGGAGAGGACGAATCTACTTTAAAACTAGAACGCACAAAGAATAGTGTCAGGATTCAAAAATCCTAGTTGCTTGAGGTTCTCCCTTATATATACTTAAAAGTATAAGTTTCTTTAGGTTTAAACTAAGATAGCTTTGGAACTAAGCAAACAATATCCACAGTTAGATGAATCTTTGAAATGGGATTAACATACCAAGATATACACTCAGGTTAAGATGAACTGTAACCGTAACGTGTATAAAGACACTGTTCATGGACAGTTAACCAAGACTACCCGATTGAACCATAAGCTTAATCATTTTCATATAGCACTTAAGACTTTAAGCTTGAGTCACAACCATATGTTATAATGTGATCAATTATATCTATATAGTTTTTTTTTAGAGATTTATTCAAATGCCAATTATCTCACAGAAATAATTTATATGCATCTGAATATATTCGACAGGGCAAGTACGTGTACTCGACCTTGTTCGTGACTATTTTTGTCATGGTACATGTACGGGTATGTGTACCCTTAAGACAAAAACGAGTTCAGGAACTCATATAAATTTTCCAGTTTGCGTACTAGGTATTGATACCACTCCGGTTTCAAAACCAACAGTTTCTTTATGGTATGCATACTAGGTATGCTTAGCATTCCTGGTTCACGAGCAACAGACTTTTCATGGTATGGATACCGGGTATGCATACCATAAAATTACTGTCGAACCATAGCTACGCCGGCACGTGTACTGACTACATGTACTGCGTCTTTGGACCTATAACAGTTTTCCCAGTATGTGAAACTGGTGTGCATACTGTCTTGTATCCAGATTTACAATAATTCTATATTTCTCTTTAAATAAATTCAAAACATTCCCAAATAACATCAATGACACACACCATCATTCCAGGTTATTTTCGAATAATAATCTTGAGTCGTGATTTAGACTATGAACAATAAAATTTTTCTTAATATGAATTCATCAAGTATGAAGCTTAGTCATATATATTTCGATAACGAACTACCATTATAAACTTGACTCGAAATTCTTGATATGATTGCAATAGTATAATTAGTCATGCGACAACGTCTCATAGATAGAAGATGAATATAACTTGAGAAATAAGTGGTTCAGTCTTCACTTACCTTTTGCTGAAGAAGTTCTCCAAAAGCTTCGGTTGATCTTCGCCTTCAAACGGTAGAACGCAGTGATGTTGGATTCTTAACTACACACTTCTATTCTAATCCGAGACTTGACTAACTGTAGAGTAGAAATCAAGATATAGTTTGGATCAACTAAATTTGACAACAAGCTTGATATAGCAACACTTGTGAGTTCGACCGAGCAATGCTCTAACAATAATATGATCGCTACATGGATTAACAATTCTTCAAGACTTATCCAAATTCATTTTTTATTAAATGGAAATAGTCCATTCAATTATGGTATTTGTAAATTGGCTCTCCCCGTTGGTAATAAAAATTCACTCGCTATTGAAATCTTGTATCCCATTTTTTGGGGCCTAATGAGTATCAGGTAATAAATTGTTTTTAACTAATTACGTGCATATTTGAAATGCGGTGTTCTTAAAAATGGATTTATCTGGAAGGCTGAAACCTGAATTAATATTTCAAATTTTAGTATTTTGGGAAGCAACTTTAAACCAACAAGCCATGGTTAGAGGCAATGTTCGACATAATTATAAAACTTAGTGGATTATTGCTTTTTAATTGCATGTATTTCCATGTTAAAAACAATAAGAAATCATTTTTTTTAAAGAAACTGAATGTATAATTAAGTTTCTTAATCGTTTTCTTTTTTTTGCATTGAAAACTAAAAATATAATTATTGGTTGACACCTTCAGTGAAAAGGAAAAAAAAGAAGTTATTAATAAAATATCATAATAGAGAGTAAAGATTTTATGAAAATCTAAATGTAGATTGTGATTTGGTATTTTCTTTTTGATACACTTTTGATCCAATCCAAAAATTTTCTATATAATAAATTTTAATAAATTAAATCTAATCAAAATTGAACAAATATATCCCTTAATAGTGTTATCTCATTTTATAAAAGAACCCCAATATGGAAAATTACATAAATACGCATGGTATGTAGATTATTTAAACTCAATCAATCAAGTTGTTAAGTGTATTTCTTTAATTAAAAGAAAATCGATATTATATAAATAAGTGAATTCTCACCGCGTGTATCACATATCTTTATATACAAAAATATAAGATTATATTAAAAATATATATTAAGGAATCATGCGTAGATAAATATGCACGACTTTAGCAAGTTAGTCATGCTTCATTATTCAACTTCAACAAATATCACTATTGTGATCATTTCAGATCAAGCTTGATTACTAAATTATTGATTGGTGATGGATCCATTTATTGGTTTTAACGTTAACAACTTTTTGGTATTGTTACCAATCTTGATTCTCACATATCATGAAGTAATATCAGTACTAGAAGGAAGAATGGCTATGGAGAGTACCTTATCACAAGAAGAGGATTTAGAAAGACAACTTCAAATTATGAATAAGCCTCTAATCAGAATTATACATGCTCCATGGGGTGATACCTGCGATTGCATTAGATTTCACAGATAACCTACGTTTGATCATCTTTTACTGAAGAACCACAAGAGTGAGATGGGAAAAGACATTATTTCCCCAAATCAAACAAAATGTTGAGCTCTCAAGTTGATGAATGCTACAAAGAAATAATTCTTATTTATACGATAATTATAAATGAGTTATAGTTTGGGTGCAGAATACTTTCCCTTTAGTCTGGTATGGAGGAGCAGACTACTATCGTCAAATTTCAGAGGACCATCGTTCAATTCGACTATACGGTGATAACAAGACTCGAGATTTTTCATCCTTGAAAATTGATGGTGATCATAAGACAGGTTGCTATAATACTCTTTGTCTTGGTTTTGTTCAAGTTCACTATAAATACACACTACTTAGGTTTTGTCTCATATCAATAGTTTATGGTACTCAGGTTGAGTATCTTTCCAAGATTATCTTGGATGAATTGACAGGAAAATGGTGGAAGATAATTGAAGAAAATATCAGCATTGGATATTGGCTGAAAAAATAAGTCTATTGGGGTAGTCTAGTACAATGTAATAAATATGAAGTTGGTCCATCATTGGGTAGTAGTCAAGAAATAAATGTACATTCTTTGTTCATAACTGGTTATCTTCGATTTCTGAAGTAAACAAGAATCATAAATTTTGAAAACCAATATCCACTTCGAATATTAACGATTGTATAAATTTTTATGCTGGGGAATATTTTACAAATGCTAAGATCCTTAAATATGGATGGCATGGTGGTACCACTATTGGCCTTCATACCATGAAACTTCAATAAATAAATTTATGCTAAATTAGTAATTTTGTTAAGTAATAAATTTTATATTTTTGGAGTATAATTTTCCAAGTACAAGTCTATACTTTCATATCTTTTTAACTTTGATCTTACATATATTTATAGATATCTAGGGACATATTTGAATCGATGCTTGGATCAATCGGAAGTATCAAGAAATATGCATATATGAATGGATGCTACGTGTTGTGTATTATGTTAGAGCACTGCTCAGTTGATCCCAACAAGCATTAGTATGTCAAGTCTGGTTGTCATGTTTAGATGTCAAAACTCACTTCTTGAATTCCTTACTAAAGTCAACTTCGTTAGGTTATACTTAGAACTTAGAAATGTATAGATAGAACACCAGTTACTCTTAAATATTTAAAGACGAATAACTGAATAACAAATGAAAACACCATCCTTCAAATTTAGGTTAATAATTATTATACGATTGTTCCATTTTTATCTAGTTCTTACGGTCTATTTACTGATTTAAATACTAAAAAATAATTAAACATAATTATTTTAATTAAACAAATATATGTCCCTGATAGTTTTATCTCATTTTATAGAGTAATAATATATTCATATTACATAAGTGATACCGCGCATATCACATATTATATTGGGTTATTTTGTTTTTGGTACTCAGGTTTTGTCCAACTTTAGAGTTTGGTCTAAAATTTTCCAGCTTGGTGCTTGGTACTTGGAATTGACGTTGACCTTCTTTGACCGTCATTGACCTGATTTTAATTAATTTTGTAAAATAAATTTTATGAGTTTACAAGTCTACTCCTGATCTGGACAAAGCACCCGACGGCTATGATGTAACAATGTTCCCTAGGTATCCTAAAAGCCCTAAATTCACATACATTAATCAGCTCTTCATCTACTCTTTATCAACATCGCCATCATGAATCTTTTCTGCATATTTTACTTCTCTACCGCCACCACCATCACAAGCCATATCTTTTCCTTATATCTGGGTGTGGTTTTTGTATCATCAATGTTTTCTATGATCTAAGCCAGTGCTATTTTGTTTTCATTTTTGGGTGATATGAAGATAGAATAAACACAGTAAAAGTGGTTTATTGTTTGAATTCCAATGAGTAAGGGATAATGTTATTGATCCAATTATTAAATAAAGTGATGATCCACATGAAGAGGTTAATTTATAAGTGGTTTATGGATTTGTTTTTTTTTGTGTGTGGTTTAAGTTCAATTAGGGCGAGAGAAATTGTTCAAGACTCAAATAGAGTTTGTATTGATATCTGTTGTTTTGAAGGAATCTCGTTGATTGTGTTTTTGCTGAATCGAGTTGTTTATGCTTGAATTCATTTCAAAACACAACATAAACACATTGATTCAACAAAAAATTATATCAAATCCTAAACATGAGCAGATAATTCGAAAAAACACGCAGAAGATGAGTTATTGTTTTAGAAAAATCTTTTCTTATTTATTTGTTGGTTGTTTATATTGAGGATCTCCATTGATTAAGGTCTGAAAATTAATTGGTGTTCTTATGTTCTTCAAATTGGGGAAAAATTATTTCTTTGTTGTTATTAAAATTTTGAAGATTTCCATTGATTGGGGTCTGAAAATTAGTGTTCATTCGATCCACCATCACTACCAACACTCCACCCTCATCCAGCACCACCACAAGTCAATGTTACGTTGATTAGGAAAATGGTAAAAAGGTTATTATGTAAATATTAACAAAGTAAAGGGCATACTAGTAAACCTGCTTAGTAATTATATTTTAATTAATTAATTTAATAATTATTAACTAAAAATCAATACTTAACTGAGTCAACATGAGTCAATGTCAATTCCAAGTACCAAACACCAAGGTGGACAAATATTAGACCAAACTCCAAAATTGGACAAATCCTGAGTACCAAAAACAAAATAACCCAATTATATTTATTAGATTTTGTTTTCTTGTTTCTTCATTAATAACATGCTACTAATGAAGTGTTTTTACTTCCCGCTTCTTCATCCTTTCCTGGTGGTCCAAATCTTTTGTACCATATTTCTGATCAATAAAAAAATAGATATGAGTCAAAATGACGGTTATAGATTTACAAAATTATATATCATATAAGTTCAACGCTTGATCAAGTTCAAATAATAGTTCTTGCTTAGATATTTTCCTTTTTAACCTATCTTACTAAGCTTCTCCCGTATAACACACAGTTGTACGAAAAGATATAATTACTTTTACTTGGTATCAAACCCACTCAACCTTTACTCTATCTTCTGTCATTTTTCTGTCTTATCCATACATTACTTTTATATTGAAAGGAAGTTGTTTCTTCAGGATTATTAACAAAATTAAAATGTAAGTGAAAACGCAAGGGGTACCAAAATAGACCACCAACTTTTTCGTTCGGACCTATGAGACAAAACCTAATACAATTGGAAGTAAACCAACTTAACGATCCTTCGAAAATACGTATATATGGTTTTATTCTTGTACAAAAAGGTTACGTGAACCCGATTGTGTATAAGAACTCTCGGACTATCTCAAAATTCAATATCCAAGATAACCTACTTGTTAGAGAATTGCTCGGTCGAACTCGCATGCGTTGCTATCTCAAGCATGTTTGTCAATGTTAGTGTTCAAAACTATAAGTCTTGATTTCCAGTCTATTATAGCTAAGTCTCGGACTAGGATAGAAAGTGTAGTTGAGCTCAAGGACTTCATGGCGATTCATCATACAAGAATAAGAACTACTCAAGGAACCGGTGGATCTTCTCGACAAAAAGGTATGTGAAGACTTGAACTTATCTGTCACTCAAAAGTCTATCTACTATATATCCTACTCTTTGAGACAAGAAGTCTTATGCTATATATATAGACTTGGATTATACACATTTGGTATTTTGATCCGAGTATACCTCGCCTATCTATATCTCGAAATATGTGTTGGTAAGCCTTTCGCTTCGATCAAGTTTATATTTACCTAGTGACGAAAGTCATGATATGTTTCAATCACTTTGAAAATTACTTTGACGAGAAATGGTGCAACAACTATATACATCCTCTAAGAATGATTCAATGATTGAAATGAGAGTTTAGATTACATAACCAATGGTGGACATAAGCATTGTTGTGGAAACACATTTATGTCTTCCTTGAACCAAAGTTTGCGAACTTTGTTGATCAAGAGAACCAGAAGAATGGCGTGAGCCAAGTCCGCGAACTCATTCCGCAAACTGCCGAAGTTCTCAAACCCGAGAATTTCTGCTGAAGTTGACAAACTACTTACGTGAAGCTAAGTCTGCGAACTCAGTCCGCGAACCGGCGAAATTCTCAAACCCGAGAATTTCTGCCGGAGTTTGTAAACTCTGCCCGGTAACTTAAGTCCGCGAACCTAGTATGCGAACTTGAGAAGGTTATATATCTGAAGATGATTTCTGAACTTAAACTTAAAAAGACTAAGGAATGCAGTTTGCAAACCGTGGCTATAAAAGTTCATGAACCGATTCAAGTGAATCAAATCATCTTTGCTTCAATTGTGTCTTGTGCGGTACATGAGATTTCCTTGCAATTGAACAACTCTCTAACTAGTTCATTTGAATTAATTTGAACTAGTTATGGTGAAGAAAAACATGGTTGATATGAAATGCTCATATGGCTAACCTTTTTGTTAACTATTGTTGAACCAACAAGTGCATACGTTTGGGTACGGTTAACAAACCTAGAAGTGTGCATTGTCAAGTGTGTGTAACAAGCTAAGTTTTCGATCTAACTGTTGAGAAATATTAGCTTGAATCTAAATCAGGTTTTCATCTAACGGTGGATATTGATTTCTTTGTTACCAAGGTAACTTAAAGGGGAACTCTAGAATATGTGCAAAACTAATCCCCACACCTCACGTGTGATACTAGTTTGCATAATAGAGTCGGTTTTCCTTTAACCTTTGGTTTTCTTCTTCTAAAACCAGGTTAACGACTTAAAGACTTCATTGAGATTGTGAAGCCAGAATGCTACTACTTTTATCGTAGTTGTGTGATCTGATCTTGCATCTTCTATCATACGAGTATAATCAGATTGATTGGCTTGAGATTGATATCTCCGATAGGCAAGATATAAAAAGTAATCACAAACATCTTCGTCTCATTGTTTGTGATTCCGCAACATCTTGTTTCGCTACCATACGATTAAGATTGTTGTGAGGTGATTGATAACTCTAGGTTTTTCTTCGGGAATATAAGACCGGATTATCGATTGGTTCATGTTCACCTTGATTATTATCAAAAGACGGAACAAAACCTTTAGGGTTTATCTGTGGGAGACAGATTGGTCCTTTGATAGACTTGTCTGTATGAGACGGATTTGTTTATTGTCAAAGCCTGTGATTTTGGGTCGTAACAACTCTTAATTGAGGGTGAGATCAGCTAAGGGAATCAAGTGCGCAGTATCCTGCTGGGATCAGAGGCATAGGGAGTACAACTGTACATTGGATCAGTGGGAGACTGATTTGGGTTCATCTACAATCCAGTCTGAAGTTAGCTTGGAGTAGGCTAGTGTCTGTAGTGGCTTAATACAATATGTGTTCAATCTGGACTAGGTCCCGGGGTTTTTCTGCATTTGCGGTTTCCTCGTTAACAAAATTTCTGGTGTCTGTGTTATTTATATTTCCGCATGATATTTGTTTATATAATTGAAATAATACAGGTTATGCGTTTGAATCAATCAATTGGAAATCCGACCTTTTGTTGTTGATTGATATTAATTGATCCTTGGATATTGGTCTTTGGTACCATCCAATTTATTCCCTGTATTTGATTTGAACTCGCAGTTCTTACTTGAGTAAATCGAATCAAGAAGAGAGATATAAACTCGTTGATATACTTTTAATTGATTGAGTCTTGTTGATTCTCTTAGAAGTATGTTCGAGTTTGTCCATACAGATTGTTAAGCGAAATATTGGGTGGTGTTGTTAGACCCCCGCTTTTTCACTACTACTGTAACAGTACGTGAACCGAATTCCAACAAAAGAAAATCATGTAATCTATATTTCAAGATACGAATTCTAATAACAAGTCTTGTAAGTTCACTACAGTTTTAATTAAAAGTGTTTAGGTTGGTTATCGAATCACTTGCGTTTATTTTAATAATATTAAACAAAATATAATGCGGAAAATAAAAGTAAAGCAAGACGCGTAGAAATTTTGTTAACGAGGAAAACTGCACCTGTAGAAAAACCCAGGGACCTAGTCCAATTTGAACACCGAGTTGTATTAAGCTGCTACAGACAGTAGACCACTACCAATAACTTCGGACTAGAATGTAGTTGAGACCGAACCCACCGTCACAATGATCTAGTTACAGCCGCGATTCATACGTCTCTTGAACCTCGCAACATTCTACGTACTTGATTCACTTAGCTGACGTCCTTTACAGCCTGAGAGTTGCTTCAGCCTCAGTGAAGATTTTTTGGGTTTTGAATCCACAAAATACCGATTTTGATTTCCCTTTAGGTGTGAACCAAGGTTTTGTAAATCTTGTGTTTGTTTTGAAAAACTACTAGATAAAAGTAGAGATATCAAAAACAAACTTGTGGATTAGGGTTTCCAACTTACAATCAGTACGCGAACAGACAAGGAATTCGTGAACCTGATTTTCGTAAGTGAATTGGGTGATTCCAAAGATCAATTTATAAGTTAAGAAAACTCTAATAATTCTACAATAAGAAAAACTAGAATAAATTTAAAGATATCTTATTAAAACTTCTTAAGGAATTTATGAGATACCTTAATCGAAGTTTTCTTTCTAGTTCCAATTTCGACCAACCAGTGTCGGTATACGACTGTGAACTGGAATATATCAAAACCTAGGGTTTATGATCAACAACACTTGAATAGCCTTATATCAGAAGAGAAGGACCTTAGAATATACAAGAGTTATGAATAACCTAGATTACAAGTTGCGTAAAAATAAAATATTATTAACCAACTCGGCTTTGCGATCCCCAATGCAAAGTCTTCTTTATCTCACTCTTGTTCACGAAGAACAGAAGTCGTGGAAAACAACCTATGAAGCTTACACAAATTTTCCAAGGGATAAAAAGTATGGCATTCACAAGCCCTTTATTTATAGTGAACAAGATAGCTTGAAACCTAAACAAATTCAAAGGTAGCTTGAATTCCAAGCAAACTTGTGAGCTATTTTCCTTTTTGAGGACTCTCCTAATTTTGGGAGTCTTTCCTAAGTTACAACTCTTGCATAAATAATTAATTACTTTAGCATAAATTGTATTTTTGTGAATAAATAACAATTTAACTTAGGAAGGAATTCTAAAATATCACAAACATGCACTTTAATATGGCAATTAATTGTGTTTGGAAGAATAGCCATCTTTCTTAGGTGAGGAAACATCAAAAACTTGACTAAAATATACTTCTAGTCACGTATGCGCTCAAGTCTGTGAACTGTTACAAACAGTTCGTGGATTGTTTGCTACTAACGAACTGCAACAGAAACAACAACACTTATAATTGTTGCTTTAATAAATCACTCATAACTTTTTCGTTATAATTCGGAGTTGAGTGATTCTTGGCTCGTTGAATTCGTAAGTTCATTCACTAAAACACGAGAACCTTTCCAGGGATAAATTTTATTGTTACTAAAGCCTTGACTCAAATAACCTCGATTCCATAAATCAATGTACGTATGCCGTTATTCGAATTGTTCCATAGAGTGAGCAATTATTATGAATTAGAAAGGTAGAATTGAACAAGAATCCAAATAAAATCAGTAACGACATACCTTTGTTAATGAAGTCTTCATTGATGTCTTCGTTTGATCTTCAATCTTCAAGGGTGTTTGGTGGTTTCTAATACTCAACTACACATTTCTAATCCTAAATCCGAAACTTGACTAAACTAGACTAGAAATCAAGATATTGTTTTGGTAAACTAAATTTGACAACAAGCTTGAGATAGCAACACTTGTGAGTTTGACCGAGCAATGCTCTAACTGTAAATTGCATTTGTCGCTTCCCTATTGATTCCTCTATATATGAAATATAGTTTCTTTTTTTTAGTTCCTAATCGTAAATCAATTTTTTTTTTGTTTACTTATTTGAACAAGATCGAGACTTTTGGAATAACTTGATACTATATGAATTTATAGGGAGTTGTGAGGCAATAAAGTTAATACAAATTGGAAATGGTTGTAGGCGGTTTTTGGTATTTTCATGGCTTTGGGCTTTTTCAATTTTATGCTTTCTTCTAGGTTCTTATTATTATAAGATTCTTTAATTTCAAACCAAGTAAAATAAAAAACTTTCTTAATAAAACATCTAATTTACTCCATATATTTTTTCTTTCAGTTCAAACATATTATAGATATATAGTGAAATGACGAGGGTACCCAAGTACACCACGATCTTTTCGTATCAACCTGCAAGTCTGATACCTTGCAGTGATCATCTATGGACAAAGTCGAGACAATACGACAATAAGATATACAATTGATATAGTTACGGTATAAAACCGATATATTATTGGATCACTATCAAGTATCTTGGATTAATCTACAAGTGTTATTTACTTTATTATAACTAAACAATTATAATGCGGAAGTAAAGTAAATGACACAACAATATTTTGTTAACGAGAAAACCGCAAATGCAGAAAACCCCCGGGACCTAGTCCAGTTTTGAATACTCTCAGATCTTATCCCCTATACAAAGAACAAATCCAACTTTGTATAGTTGAGACGAAGTAATATATCCCTAGTTACTTAGTTCCCTCAGTATCCCTGCGCCCATCACTATCTTGAGTTGTTTTTCCGTTGTAAAGTCTTAAACGCCCAACTCCTTTTGATCGTATTCCAAACAGTAAAGGAGCAAAGTTATTTGGTAACCACTCTATTAATCTTTAAGAATAAAGATATGTTGAGTTTTGACAAAGGCTCTTCCGTTTAACAAGTAAATTCCTTTGTCGGGTAAGATCAATCAAGACTCGAAAGAATCCGATCTAGATACAAGTTATCAAATTCGGATATCGAGGAATACTACCAAATGATAGTTGCCGATCTATAATACTACTTGATCAAATCTACAAAGATAAATATGATGTTAGTCGGATCCCGCCGATCTGATAATATCACAAGAAGCGAAACCAATTAGAAAAATTTATTGTTGAATTGTCTTCAATTGTACCTGCGCAAAAAACTTGATTCCACCTATAATCGATAATGCACATAACGGAGTTTGTTAATGATGGATGATCACAAGTTGTCTTCAGATCTAAAAACATTTCAGAATATATCGTCGATACTTTGATCTAGTTTGAGTGACCCTTATGTCAGAAGAGAATGCTCTCAAGAATAATGAAACTAGGTGCAATCAAAGTTTCAACAATCGTTAGTCAATCAAATCAATAATCGAAAACTAAAAGAACAATGCAATTATCTAGTTTCCCACCAACTGTACTTTCTAGAGCGTTTTGATCCCACATAAGTCTTTAAACGAGCGGACGTAAGAGATTTCGCCTAACTAGGGTACTTTCCTCTTCGACATAGTATTACAAGTAATACTAGTAGTAGGCTCCACCAAAAACAACAAAAATATGAAGCTTGCATGGCTAAGAATAGTTTGTAAGAATAACAAACTTCACTATTTATAGACCAAGGTTGTTTGGACAACAAGGAAATTTCAAAATCGAACGATTCTCAAAATATGCAATAAAGTACCTAATTTCGGTTTTCATATTTCCAACTAATATCCAACATGTAATTCTGAAATTTCTCTTTAGAAAATATCTAATATTAGTTTATCACTTACAATATAGCTTTTTATAAAGATATGTTTTGATTGCTGGAAAATCAAAAACATATAATTCGAAAATCTTAATTAAAAGATTCACCAATATTTTGGTTAGGGATCACCTTGAGTATTTTTTTGAAAAATGAATGATAAGATTACGTACATGTTCAAATTATGTCGACATCAAGAATTTTTCCTATCTAGCAAACGCTAATTCCAACATAAAACCCTAAAGTAATATGTGAATATTGAAAATCGGTTTTGCTATCGGGACCGGTTCTACCATGACTCCCAACATAGGTTAGGACCGATTTTACCAAGTCTCCCAATATAATTAGGGATCTGTTTTACCATGATTACCAACAAAAGCTAGGTTTAATTCTACCAAGTATCCCAAGATAGGTAGCGATCGGTTCTACCCTGACTATCAACATAAGTTAATATCGGTTCTACCTGAATTCCCTCCCTAGGTTCGAAATGGTCATCCAATGGATCTTCATAGAAAACCAGACTAATACACATATTAATTTCCTTTTGGTTGCCAAAAAAGTTCGTATATCTACTTACTTTAACCAACGTAATAAAACACAGCTTCCTTGGATGAAATCACACTTATATCCAATACACAATCAAGTAGAAAGTTACACGGATTATGTCGATGTCGCATTTACGAAGTTCAAAAGATAAACGTTATACTTCGTAATTCATATACTTCCTTGACACTTTGATCATACTAATACTACCCAGTCTAATACTAGAGTATCACATATAGCCTCGCATGTTATGTTTTCAATATTAAACGACTTGAACGAAACGATAAGAATGAAAATAAGTTAAGTCAGTATTACTAACCTCGAGTAGAAGGATGATGTCTTCATTGTAGTCGATACGTCTTCGCGTTCTTTAGGTCTTCGAAATAATACTTGTATGTCTCAACATTCCTAAATTTTCTAGTCTAACCTAAACGAAGTTGTCTCTAGTAATCTTAATCAAACGACTCTAATTGAGTTTTGATACTAAAATATGACAACCAACCTTGACATACCAACGCTTGGTGGGTTCAACCGAGAAATGCTCTAAATATAGATCTTATAAATAAAAATAAGCTAGTACAATTAAAGAGATTTAGTCAAACTTGAAAAATACACATGTGTTGTCTCAGTATGATGGGCTTACTCTTCTTTATGTGTACTTTGTTGATAGTTTTGCCTCACCAATTTCATCCTTAATATATTTTTTATCAAATCCTCCAACCGCCTCTGCATGTACAAATTCTTCTTCATCTACTGGTATGTCCACATGATTCTCTAGTTCATCCTTCAAGCAAGTAACATTCCACTTGATTTAATTGCATATACTCCTCTCTATTGTAATGCAAATAGATAACATGACCGAAATTTCGAGTACCACGACTTTTTAGCCTCCGTCCTCTCTTTTTCCTCTTACTATTTTCAAAATATCTCTATTATATTCTTGTATTTCCACAGGGAAATCGAAGTACCGAATTCCTTCACTGTATTTTCATCATTTTCAATCCATTTTTTCGAAGTCTCATGGAATTCATGACATTTCCATGTTTTTTTTTTTTTTTGGATTTAGTTCTTGAATTCATGTAAAAGTTTTTATGGGTTCTTGTGGATTTTGTATCCGGTAATATTTTTCAGTTTTTCAAAATAATTCAAAAATCAAAATACAAACAACTATTTCACCCTCCGGTTACGTAAATATACGTTCCCTCATCTCCATTTAGAAGTTACATATATATTATCGGTAAAGGATAACTTTAAAAAAAATAGTAATAACAATACCATTTGTTTTAACTTATCTTGACTTAATGATAACTCTTATCCTTTTAATTTAAAGGATTAACCCTCAACCGTAGATTTATCCTAGAGGATATGAGCATTAGTCCAAAAAGATTTAATAATCTATAGTTTTATATGATTAATATCTACCTCTTCTTGATTGTCAAAGAAACTCTCTTAGCCCTTTTATTATTCACCAGGCTATTTTTTTATCTGTCGGATTTTCGATGGTATTTGTTTCCTTTTAATTTAAACTTTCATTTAACCCGAACCTCTTATGATCTTTCAAAATCTAATGAGTAATATGATCAAATTTAATTCTTTTCATACTTCCTTTTAGCATATGGTTGGTTTCCGATAACACTTGCCTAAAAAATATGCAAATTTAGCTTTTTTATTGCAATGTGTTTTTTTCTTGTTTTCAAGAATTAGCTCCAAAACTCCTGCAAAACTATAAAATAAAAGTAACAACATAAATAATGAAAGAAAACCAACATTAAAGCAAGAAAATATTATAGAAAAACAACGCAATTTGTGCACTTATCAGTTAGGCATCTCTCTGTTAGTGAGGCCGACATCAATTCTCAAATTGATGCACAGATCGCTTTTAACAAGATGTTAGGTATCTCTGATATTCCTTTGATGAGATATATGTATATGTACCAAATTCAGAGGAATGCAAAATCTCATTCAGAGATGAAAAAGCCATTGATTGGAGATAATGATGGTTTGGGAGAGCTCGACTTTGATTAGTATATAGAAGACCAAATTGATGTTGTCAACTGCTCATTTTAGGATGAAAATGGAGATTTTGGAGTGTGATTTTGCTTTTCGATTCATCTTAAGCTTTTGGGATTTCATGAAGATACAACGTTTTATGAAGCTCTTACATGGAGTTTTTTCCGTTTTAATCCTTTTTAGGCGTTCAAGTAGCTCCTGCTTTGGCTTTACTATATTTTACTTTTGGTGACATCTCTGTTTTAATGAATTTTGCCCTTTTTGCGTCAAAATAAAAAATAATACTAACAGGAGTTTATTGGATCCTAATTTATATGGATAAAAATATACACTAGTTTACCTGAATCTAGTGGATTTATAGTGTTTCTTAAAAAAATATTATAGATTCTTATAGATATATAATTTTGGATGGTGACATCTATGTTTTAATGAATTCTGCTCTTTTCGCGTCAAAATAAAAAATAATTCTAACAGGAGTGTATTGGATCCTAATTTATATGGATAAAAATATACACTGGTTTACCTGAATCTATTGGATTTATAGTGTTTCTTAAAAAAATATTATAGATTCTTATAGATATATAATTTTGGATTATAATGGATTGAATTAGGATTAGTTCATATCTATAGAAATTAAAGTGGATTACTAAATCGTGATACAGTTGAAAAAACCAAGGTCATCATGTTTTCCTTTCGAATAACTCATCCATAAGTTGAGGTAGTGGTGTCCGGAAGTGGTGGCGGTGGTTGTTATTGGTGGTGGTGGTCAGTAGTAGTTATTGTTGGTGGTGGTGGAAAACATAGCATGTTGTGATAAAAAGAAATCGTCCATAAAAATCCATGAATTTTTTTTCTTGGATTTCAAATTAATGAAAACATGGATATTTAAGCTATCTTTGTCGAAATCCAAAAAAACATAATTGTGGGTTTCTTATGGACAATTTTGCAATTTGCATATATCTACCACCTATCTCCTATTATTTAAGGGGAACGACTGATATGATAGTAAAAATAGACTTCACTTGAAAAGTTCTTGTCTCGTCAGCTGGCTATGAATTAAAGAAAAACCAGTCATTCAACTCTCGATGTCATCTGTTGGAAATTTTCAAAGCGTATGCATTATGTTTGGGTCAAGGAAGTACAACCCTTGAATTCGATTACGGTGTTAGGACTTCATTGAATCCTGAAGATATAATTTGAGTGACCTGTTGTACTCGCCAATTAATCGGAAAAGATCAAATTATTATCTAAAAAAATCGAAAGAACCTTAAAGTCATGAGTACACTATTATTCTGTTTGTTTGCCCACTATCTCAATTAGTGTTTCGGGACAGATTGAAGTGCAAAATTCGGTCAATCTCGAATTGTTCTTTTCTTCCTCTAATTTTAGACCCAATTTCCAACAATCTACCAGCGACGCCCAGGTATTGGTTCCAGCTAACAATCCAGGTGGGATGGGGCAGTATTTTGCTTCTCCACTTTAAAAGGAGTGAGGGTCCAGAGGGACAAGCAAAAGTTACTTATTACTTAAAAAAGGTGCATTTATGAAAGAACTCTCTGGATAAATCGGACGATCCACCCGGCGATTGAGTCGGTGTAACTCAGAAAAAATTTCAAGCTTGATTCTTGCTTTTGATGACCTATCTATGATTTTCATGTCCTGATACAATCTTATCTAGTCTCTAGAGTCCTTTAATCAAAGTTCTAATGAATTTTCTATCTTATCTTTTCTAGGTATTGGCTATTGGTGTTTGGGGGTTTTCGGGTGATTGGAGTGGTTTTGCCTAATTGGCCTGGTAATCTTTCTTCGAGTTCTGATTATGGATGCACTTTTGATATTGTATTTGCACGCGTTGATCAATTTTCCACTATTTTGGACAAAATCTCTTTATGATTCTCTCACTTACCGTTATATTCGAAACAACCGTCTTTCATTTAAGCCTTATAATACTTTAGTGGGTGATAGACGCATTTATGTGTCTAATTTGTCCCAATTGTTTATATTCTTAGTACTCTATTTTGTACTTATTTGGTTATTTTATGTCTTTGTAGGTGTTTTTGGAGAAATAAGCTTTTGCGGCGAAATTGGCTAAAAAGTGGTTTTTGCGCTCGTGGGAGAAAATTACTATACGGACTCTCACTTTGGATAAGGGGTAACCTAATTACTAAGGGGCACCCCATTTCAGGGCATGTACTAAAGGGACACCGGAACTGGATAGGGGGAGGTCATCTTCAAAGTTTCAAAACTGGATTTTGGCGGGAAAAAAGGCAGCAGCGTCAACAGTTTTGGATCAATGATTTGAGCGACCTAGGAGGCGATTAAATGGGCAAATTTGGTACCCACGGACTCTACAAGACATAAGGGACCTGTTAGAAGCGATTATACCCATCTAATTGGGCTGGATAAGTCAGAAAATCCACACAAAGTCAAGACAGTGCACACGGTTTCTGTTTAGGGTTTGAGATTAGTTTGAGAGATTTATGGGATATCTTGCGTGGGATATACATCAAAACAGTTGGGTAAAAGTCCTAGAAGATATTTGAGACGAGAGAATAGCTAGAAACAGCCTGTAACGCAACAAGAAGAAGATTATTCTTCAAACAACCCGTAAAGAATAATGGAGATTTCCAAGGGGTTTGATCGAGTTTCAAGGGGATTTAAAGCCTATAAATAGTTGGTTTTATGTCAGAGAAGGGGATGAAGAGTTTGGGGTCGACAGAGCCAGGAGGAGCGAAGAAGAAGAGAGAGTAGCAGCAATGTTCACCTGCTGCTGCTGCTGCCATTAAAAAGCTTCAAGAACACGAAGAACAGACTCTCCAGGACAGTCTTATTTTCAGCAGCTTCAGAACAGTCTTATTTTCAGCAGCTCAACAACAGAAGAGAGGTGTCGCAGTTCGCTGCAGTTTCTGTTGTCGTTCTTTTCTGGACGTGTTTTGTGAGTCTCAGAACTACTATTTTATAACTTTTGACTCTTTTAATACACTTTGAGCTTTGAATTAATATGTTGAGTGTGTGATTGATATGAATAGCTAAACCCCAATACTGGGATGATGGAGGAAACCATTCTTTATGCATGAGTAATTTTATTTAATTCTTTTATGACTATTTGCACTATTATGAATGGAATTATGATTTTTATTGATTATTTGTGATTTTGTCTGATGATGTATGCTTAATCCATGAGATTTTGATGCATCATGCTTATGATTTACATATAATACTTACAAAATCTATTTTGGCAAAGTAAGAGTCGATATTTGTTATCAATATAAGCTTTAATTGTCTAGAATTAATAATTGAATCGCATGAGTATAAGAATTGGTGAAATCCTGAGTCCAGTATCTCTTGATCCTGTGACAATTTTGTATATATTTTTGTTTTTAAATCTATTCAAGTCCGAGCATCGAATCCGTATTTACCGCAATCAATACTACAACAAAATGGCGCCGCCGACGCGGACTTGTATATAGATTTGTTTTTAGGTTTATTATTTTATTTTATTTTTTTTACTATTATTTGTTCCTTTTTACGTTTCTTTTTGTGTCTTTGATTTACAGGTTCGAAGTGGAATACTAAGGACTTGGGAACAAAAAGCTTAAAGCTAAAAGTTAAAAGCTAAAGAAGAGAAGAAAAAGACATAATTTTTTTTTAGGATTTAATTTTTATTATTATTATTTTTTTGTATATAGCTTTTATTTATTTATTTTTAGAATTTGTAAATAGGCTTTATTTTTCATAATTTTTGTAATTTTGGACTTTTTATTTGGACTTTATTCTGGACTTTGGACATTATTTTTAAAACCCTACGGAAGGGTTATAAATTAAAAAAAAAATTAAATACAAACTGTTTGCAGGGAAGGACGACGATTACTATATCGTCTCGGCCCCTCGGGTTCGCTCACGTCATAGGAGTCGTGGCCCGAGTCGACGACAACGGTTCATCGCCCGTCTGGTACGGGAGGTAAGTCCAATCGAAACACCCGCGAATCTCCTGCAAGCGGGTTACTGTCTGCCTTAAGGTGATAATTGTTTGAGGACGAACCGGACTGTCTTTATTTTCCTAGTAAAGGGCAAGGCCTGGCCTAAACAAGATAAGGACTCGGATTTCATCACCGTTTCCTTCTTGCCCGCCTTAGGAAAACGAAACCAAACGCGAACCTAAGCCTAAAATTTTGAATAGAACGAGACCAATAGGGTAACGAGCTTAATAGGAAACTCGTTCGAAAAATATTGGTTGCTCTTTAAGCACATTTCAAAGTTCATGATGGTTTCTGTGAGTTGAATGCGTGACTGCGCCGCCTTGTGATAGCGGTGAGGCCTTGGGTATCAAAGCTCCACTGAGCTTCCCTCGCCTCGATTCAACTTACATTAGCTCGGATTGATTCCAGAGGGGTGTGCTCAAATTGTAACGAATTCCTTTTCGAAGGAATAGAAGCTGGTCTAGAAAACAATCTAAGTGGAGCCATCATGCTTTTTGTTTGCTAGATTCTATAGGTTTGATTTGGTCGAGTCGGACTTGTTTGTGATTGCGTAGAATTCCCCTGCAATTAAGAATGTCGAACTGGTATGATAGAAGCCAATACAATGAATATCGACCTGAATTTGAATATGGACATCATCAGTATTATGACCATAGTGAGAATAGTGACTGGGGACGCCAACCTTTTCAAGGTTATGGTTCATACCATGGTGAGCCCAATTACTATCCGCACGCGCATCAGTCATACGAGCAAGAAGATTATAATACTAGTTCTTCGTCTTTAGAGGATACAATCAAACTTTTGAAAAGTAGTCCTTATTATGATCCTTCAGTTCCTATTCCTTCTCTAGAAGAGACTCTCAGGAATTTAGCTAAGTCATCACGTCAGTTAGCTGAATCGACGTATAAATTAGATGAGGTGAATAATGTAGTTATGGACGAAAGAACTGCAACAACAACTGAATCTGTAGAAGATATCCTCAATAGATTAACTCAAAACTTAGATCCTACACTAAGGGAACTTTCTTTGGAAGAGACCCTTGAGAGGATAGCTGAGTCGACACGTAGACTTGAGTTAGAGACGAATGAAAGTATTGCTCGAAATAACTTGAATTGCCAATATAGTGTATCCAATAATACCCTTGAGAATGAAGATACTTTTTCACATAATCAAGATAACGAGGTTATAATTGGTAACACTACTTATTTAGATAAGGTTCAATCATCTTCGTACTATTATGATGATGAGGATAGTAGTGATGAAGAATCTGAAACATGTAGGCATAGTAATCAGGAATCTAGTAATCCAATTGAGCTTTATAGTGATTATATTATTTCTACTTCAAATCCAAATAATTTTTATGATTATTCACCTATTCAAAAGGACGAGGATTTGATTAGGGATACCACCGTTTTAGACGATGTAGTTTTTCCTTTTGATTACGAAGCCGATAGTGGTTTAGAGGAACGGGTTCATTTCGAAAATACTGTTTTAGAGTCTAGCGACTTAGAAACAATAGTCTTGGAAGAAGAAGATAGACCCGTAGAGATGATAAAGATGCACTACCTGATAATAACTTAGAAGAATCTCTTGAATATTTTAAGGACTCTGAAGATACGGAAATTCAAGAAAAAATTAGAGGTCTATCTAGAGAAACTGAAAACTCTAAGTTTGGGGGTGATTATCACTTCCCTAGTGCCTTACCTTTAACTCTCAGAAAGTCCCCACACTTAGGACTTGACATCAATGCCTCAACCATTTTACAAGATTACTTTCATACTCGTTTTCCTGAACCTAGTGATGTCCATAAGGAAGTTCAGTTGTTAGAAACCCATCCTCTGGTTGATGAGGTTAGACCAGGCTATGATACTAAGATCGACTTTGTTTTCCCACCAAATATTTTTCAAACAATTGTGGGAACGTATAAATTTCAAATGTGTCAATTATTAAGTTCTGAGACTAAACCTAATTACTTTAGGATATTAGAATCGACACATTTTCTTAAGAATGACCACTACTCTCACTGTGGTCAATTATGTAAGTCAAACCTGATTGACTTAGAGGATCCTCAATTATTTAGGTTATTATTTTGTGCTTCTAAGTTCTTATTTAAGTACTTACAGACTCTAGGACCTAATAATTCGGATCTCAATTTTGAGGAGTTGCAGCCTAAAGAAATATATTTAGACCCTTTTATAGAACCTGAACCACAATTAGATATAGATATCTTAATCAGGAAACTAGGTAAGGGCATGCTAGTCTTGTACATTTTCTTGGTTCACTGCAGTTTCCTTTTGTCAGCTCTTTTTGGTGTTAAAGACCCACAGTTATTCCGGCTACTGTTATACGGTTCGAGTTGACTAATACTTTTCTTAGTCTGGCTGAAGACTTTAAACTTAGCACTTCTTGGGAGGTAACCCAATCTCATGCAACCAGGTAATATCCTTCCGTAACTCTTTCATTTCAAATGGTAACAGTTTCTCCTTGTTCATGCTTTTAATTTCATCTTTAGAACATTGAGGACAATGTTAGGTTTAAGTTTGGGGGTATGGGAGAAACTTTTTAGTATGAATAAATAAACTCCAGAGCTTAGAAATTTATGCCTATTGAGGATTGCACTAACTAATCTAAGTGGATGGAAGCATTTTGATTGTAGGAGTTTGAGGAACCAATCTGATTAGATGGAAACATCTAAAGAGTCTATTCATAAAAGCACAGAGCTCAGGTGTTAGAAATAACATGATAGTTTCACCATATCTCGTTGAGTCCTTTTCACTTCTATTTTTATTTTATTTTGTTTTTAAACTATGTTTCTCTAAGTGATAGGTGGGGCCCACGATTCAAGTTGTTACCAATGCTAGGGTGATTTAGAGTGATTGAGATACCATGGAAAAAAAAAAAAAAAGTTGAAAAAGAAAAAGAGATGAAAAAAAAAAAAGATGAAAAAAAAAATGGTAGTTACCAAAAAGTAAAAAAAAAAAAAAAAAAAAAAAAAAAATTGAGACCAGACCATTTGACCAAAAGGAATAAATTCAATAAAGTCGACCACTGGTACCCTTGTATATGCCAGTTGTGTTGACCTAGAGTTAAGTTATCGACCACTGGTACCCTTGTATATGCCAGTGTGTTGATATTAGTCAGACTAGTATCTCAATCCATTAGGATAGGTTCATTTTGGCGGAGGCCTTCAGACAGATATGGGAAACGTCGTTCACTTAGTAAACATCAAAACCATCTATGTTTTCTATATCCATCTTCTTGATCTATCCATGTGATTAGTTTAGACTCCGAATATGATGTCCATAGTGCAACTATCTGAGTAGAGCTCTGTCACTTTATATGAATTTTAGTATGCTTGAGTGCAAACTCGTGTACAACAATTGGAATTTCGCATCAGGGTACTTCTTCCTGTAGTCAATAAGTATGCCAACCAAGGAGATTCTTTAGTGCCTTACAAGGTTCTGCGTAGATAGCTAACCTCTGGAGTATCAAGGTTTTGTGGGTACACCTCTGGTAAACCCCCCGGAGACAACACTCCGCCACTAGGGCCACCTAGTGGTTTAACGGCTTACTGCACGTGCTAAGTGTAGTCATTTTATTTTAGATTAGATTTGCTCGAGGACTAGCAAATAATAAGTTTGGGGGTATTTGATAGACGCATTTATGTGTCTAATTTATCCCAATTGTTTATATTCTTAGTACTCTATTCTGTACTTATTTGGTTATTTTATGTCTTTGTAGGTGTTTTTGGAGAAATAAGCTTTTGCGGCGAAATTGGCTAAAAAGTGGTTTTTGCTCTCGTGGGAGAAAATTACTATACGGACTCTCACTTTGGATAAGGGGTAACCTAATTACTAAGGGGCACCCCATTTCAGGGCATGTACTAAAGGGACACCGGAACTGGATAGGGGGAGGTCATCTTCAAAGTTTCAAAACTGGATTTTGGCGGGAAAAAAGGCAGCAGCGTCAACAGTTTTGGATCAATGATTTGAGCGACCTAGGAGGCGATTAAATGGGCAAATTTGGTACCCACGGACTCTACAAGACATAAGGGACCTGTTAGAAGCGATTATACCCATCTAATTGGGCTGGATAAGTCAGAAAATCCACACAAAGTCAAGACAGTGCACACGGTTTCTGTTTAGGGTTTGAGATTAGTTTGAGAGATTTATGGGATATCTTGCGTGGGATATACATCAAAACAGTTGGGTAAAAGTCCTAGAAGATATTTGAGACGAGAGAATAGCTATAAACAGCCTGTAACGCAACAAGAAGAAGATTATTCTTCAAACAAACCGTAAAGAATAATGGAGATTTCCAAGGGGTTTGATCGAGTTTCAAGGGGATTTAAAGCCTATAAATAGTTGGTTTTATGTCAGAGAAGGGGCATGAAGAGTTTGGGGTCGATACAGAGCCAGGAGGAGCGAAGAAGAAGGAGTAGCAGCAATGTTCAGCTGCTGCTGCTGCTTCCATTAAAAAGCTTCAAGAACACGAAGAACAGACTCTCCAGGACAGTCTTATTTTCAGCAGCTTCAGAACAGTCTTATTTTCAGCAGCTCAACAACAGAAGAGAGGTGTCGCAGTTCGCTGCAGTTTTCTGTTGTCGTTCTTTTCTGGACGTGTTTTGTAAGTCTCAGAACTACTATTTTATAACTTTTGACTCTTTTAATTACACTTTGAGCTTTGAATTAATATGTTGAGTGCGTGATTGATATGAATAGCTAAACCCCAATACTGGGATGATGGAGGAAACCATTCTTTATGCATGAGTAATTTTATTTAATTCTTTTATGACTATTTGCACTATTATGAATGGAATTATGATTTTTATTGATTATTTATGATTTTGTCTGATGATGTATGCTTAATCCATGAGATTATTGATGCATCATGCTTATGATTTACATATAATACTTACAAAATCTATGTTTGGCAAAGTAAGAGTCGATATTTGTTATCAATATAAGCTTTAATTGTCTAGAATTAATAATTGAATCGCATGAGTATAAGAATTGGTGAAATCCTGAGTCCCAGTATCTCTTGATCCTGTGACAATTTTGTATATATTTTTGTTTTTAAATCTATTCAAGTCCGAGCATCGAATCCTTATTTACCGCAATCTTAATATTACAACAGTGGGTTGTAAGAAAATTTCTACCAGGTGTTCAACATTCACTAATCATTTTTTCGGTAGAGTTTTGTTTATAATTTCTTTGCACCTCGTTCTCTTCTCCCATTTATTTTCTTATTCTAGTCTCACCAACATGGATTCTGAGTTGATGCAAGTCCAAAAAAGAATGGAGTTTACTTCGATAACTGATCGTCTCAGAGCTCTAAAGGTACCGCAACTTTCTACAGAAGACTTGATTCTAGGAGCTGAGCTGAGCAGTACAAGTTCAGTTTTTTAGGAAAGGCTTATTCTGCAAAAACATATACGGTTGGTGAACTAGACAAGCAACTAAAGTAACTCTGGTCCAAAAGTAAGGATATTTTCATCAAAAAGGAGGAAAACGACTGTTTTCTCATAAAATTTCATACTCAAGAGGAATATGGGGTTGTTTTAAAATTTCGTCCTTGGTTCCTTGAAGGTGACCTGTTAGTGCTTGAACCTTGGAATCCTAAAATACCAAAATCCGCAGTTGATTTAACCAACCAACTTTTTTGGTTGCGCCTGTCTAACATGCAACCAGGATTTGCTTTTCCAAATATTGTTATGGGGATAGCATCAGCAATGGGGGAAGCAAAATAACTAGATCCACCTGATTGTATTGTTCAAAAAGGAAAAGTGCAAAAAGCATTAGTTCTGGTGGATGTTATAGACCCACTGCGTAGAGGGTTCTGGATGAAGAATGCAGCAAGGGAAGAAGTCTGGATTAGGTTATTTTATGAAAAGCAACCTTTCAATCTCTGCGGGTACTGCTATACAATCGATCATAAGGAGCTTGAATGTGAAACTATTGCGGCTTATCTTCTTCAACAGCAAAGAGGATATCTCTCTTCAACTTCTATTCTTGACCCTCCTTCATGGACAAATCCATATATGAGAGGAAATAAAGCTAGTAACTACACATGCACTCAAGTCCAACAGGAGCAAGAGGATTAACATGCAATAGTTCATCAACACGATCAAGGTCACACTGAGAAGACTCAGATTAATGTCCAGAATTCACATGCAGACGCAATAGTATTTCATCATGCTACTAGTATGCATGTAGAAGTTCCTGCTGTCAATCCTACTCAATTTATGTTGGAAGTTTCAAAAGATATGGTTTCTTTAAAAGAGAAAAGTGCAGATAACAACATGAGAAGCATTCCTTTGTCCTCTTTTTCTCCAGTGACTGGGGTTGGCCGTAATGAACAAGGTATAATACAAATTAATTTTAATAGTTTCTCTTAGAGAGATAAAGTGGTCCAGAAGAAGGGAAAGAGAATTAGATTTGAATAGGGTCAGTCTAGTGGTCCAAAATAGTTAGATTTAGAAAAGAGTGATATTTTAAATAATATTTCTAATGCAAATATGAAGCAGCAAATTCAGGACTCCAAGTCATCCATGGGTTAGGGAAGTGGATTTGGATCACATGTGGATATTTAAAATCTTATATTGCTTTAAGAGATCTGGATGTTTCTTTTGATGATTACAATGTTGCTAATGTTGACCCAGACAGTCCTCATTCAACTAGAGCTTTTTCACAATCACTTCAAGCACTTCTGGATCAGTTTGAAAACAATATGTCAGGCCATAATTCCACTGATGTTAATATAGAATTATCAGGAAATGAGTGTGTTAGTTTGGATGTTACTACTCCATCTCCTAACTCATTCAACTCATTTCATGGTACTGTTTCAGAGCAAAACCACTTCAAAAGACTTAAAGCAACTTCTTCAAGCACTGATGGCCATGTAATTTCCTCTTTAATCTTAATCCCTCAGGAACATATACTTTTAATTTTAATCTACCACTTACTTGTTGTTTCTTTAGTTTTGTGAATCATATTATAGATTGTGATTTCAATTTTCAAGTCTTGAAATCATGAAAATATTTTCCTGGAATGTCCAAGGCCTGGCTGGAAAAGATGCAAGAGATCATATAAGGGATATTATCAGAATTTACAATCCAGACATTATTTTCTTAGTAGAAACTAAAATTGGAATAGAAAGAGCTAAAGCCCTCACTCAAAAATTTAATTATCCTAATTCTCACTTTATTAGTTCAGTTGGTCTTTCTGGGGGTGTAGCTTTATTATAGAAAGATGGATTTCCTTGTGACATAGTTTTTAGTAAAGATAACATGATATATATGTTAATTACTAGTAATCCTTCCAAGCAAGAGTGGCTTCTTTCCTGTGTTTATGGATCTACTCATAATGAAGTTAAACAACAACAATGGGGTTTATTAAGGAAATTAGTGAAAATGTTTTCCAGCCATGGGTCATTATAGGTGATCTAAACATTCATATTTCTAAGGGTGATGCTTCAAGTAGTGTTAGCACTTTAGTTAACTGGGTTTGTAACATCCTAAATGACGCTGTCTTATGGATTTGAGGTATGCTAGATCTCATCATACTTGATCTAATAGGATTAGTGGGAAGGGCTATAAAAGAGCTAGAATAGATTTGGCGCTTCATAATTCAAATTGGATTAAAGAGTTTTCGGATTCTAAATTGCTTCATCTCCATTTTTAGGATCAGATCACTGGCTTATTCTCCTTATTTCAGAAACTGATTCATTTAAGCCTATAAATGTTTGGAAGTTTTATAGATGTTGGTTTAGAGATCCACAATGCTCTGAAGTCATTGCAAATTCTTGGGATTCTTCTTCAGAGGACCTGAATTTATCTCAGAAACTTTGTAATGCTAGGCGCAAACTTTCTATTTGGAATAGAGAGTATTTTGGTAAAATTGGCTTTCATATTAAATACCTTAAAAATCAGTTGTCCTTTCTTCAAGATCAACCATATAGTGAGGTGATCTACCAGAAGATTCATCTTACTATTCAAAGGTTGAATTACTGGAAGAAGATGGAAGCAGATTTTTTGCAACACAAATCGTGGGATCGTTGTCTTAAAGATTCATATCGTAACACTGCTTATTTTCATTCTTTAGCCAATAGAAGAAGATCTAGAAATCATATATCATCTCTCAGAGATAATCAGGGTCAATGGTACTATTCTCATAAGGATTTGGAGACTCTTCTTACTAGACATTTTTCTTCTATTGATAAGTCTACAAATCCCCAGTTTAATCATAATTATTTTGATATAATCTCACCAATTATATCTCAAGAGGAAAATGAATCATTAATTTCCATACCTTCTGAAGAGGAAATTTTTAATGTTCTCAAAGAGATGCCGGGTTGGAACTCTCCGGGTCCAGATGGATTCACTGCTGGCTTATTTTTATCACAATGGCAGACGGCTGGTAGAGATGTCGTTAACTTGGTGCAGCAATTATTTATTAGCAAACAAATGCCGCATAACATAAACAACACTGTTACTTTTTTAATTCCTAAAACTCTTCATCCTTCGACTCCCTATGATTACATGCCAATTGGTGTGTGTAATATATTTTATAAGATAATTTCAAAGCTCGTTGTAACAAGAATTAAGCCACCGATGGAGAAAATAATTTTCCCAACTCAAGCATCATATGTCCCTAGGAGATACATTAATGATAACATCGTTATGGCTCATGAATTAATTCACTCCATGAAGGAGTCAAAAAAGAAGATGGGATTGGTGGCTCTAAAATTAGATATGTTGAAAGCTTTCGACAAGGTAGAATGGTGTTTTATTGATAAGATGCCTTCCTCTCTAGGTTTTTGTGAAGACTTGCGCACTATTATTTTCCAGTGTATTTCCACTACTACAGTGTCGATTAGACTGAATGGTAGCATTTGCCAGTCTTATATGCCATCTAGAGGACTGCGACAAGGGGATCCATTATCCCCTTATCTTTTCATCATCTCTATGGAATATCTAGCTAGATCATTGATGCATGCAGAAGCTAACAGTTTACTCTGTGGTATTCAAGTTACAAAAAATTCACTTTTTGTGAGTCACCTACTTTTTGCAGACGATTGCATACTCTTTTTTCAGGCTGATCAATCAAGTATTTATCAGGTGCAGTCTTGTTTACAAATATTTTGTGTTATTTCTGGTCAGCTGATAAACTTTTCGAAGTCTTCAGCTTTCGTCACATGAGATTATCGGAAGATGCTAAGTTAGATATCAGGAATAAACTTGGAGTCAAGCAACTTAGTTCAACTGATAAATACCTGGGCTTGCCTATCCTTTTAGGTGAATCGAAATCAAGTTCTTTCAAATCTATTCAGGACTCTAAAACACTTAATCAAGCTGCTAGATCAACATTAGTGAAGTCAGTTCTCAATTCCATCCCTACTGATTATATGAGTAACTTTAGATTGCCGAAAAATGTCATCCATAAATTAGACTCTGTCCAAAGAAAATTTTGGTGGGGTCATAAGTCAAATCATGGTTTAAACATAGTGGCATGGAATTCTCCATGTGCACCCTTAGATGATGGAGGTTTGGCTTTTAGAAATCTTGAAAAATTTAACTTAGCATTGATCATCAAGTTAGCCTGGAGGTTATGCGCAGAAGCAGAAAAACCTTGGGCTCGAATTATGAAATCAAAATATTCTCCATTCTCTAGTTTCCTTCACTTACAAGAATCCCCTTATAATTCATCATGGATTTGGAAAGGACTAGAAGTGGGTTTATTCTATGTGAGAAAATTCCATAGATGAGATGTCAAAGATGGGAATAGTATTTTAGTCTGGTATGATAAATGGGTTGTTGGTCTTGATTCTACTCCAATACCAAATGATACTTTTATAGAACCAACTAGAATAGTTTATGTATCGGATTTAATGTTGGATCATCCAAAAAGATGGAATATCCAACTTATTTCTGACCTGTTTCCAGCTGAAATAGCACAGCTAATACTCAGAATGCATTTGGTTCAATATGGTGAGGACAAACTTATATGGGAACCAAGTAGGACATGCATCTTTTCTGTTAAATCAACTTATAAAGCTTTGACAGATACTTCTGATGAAGCTCAACTAAGGAATTCAGATACACCGAATGTTAACTGGAGGAAACTGTGGAAATCAAATGCTCCTCACAAGGTTAAGCTTTTTATTTGGAAATGTCTGAAATCAATTATGCCTACTATAGTAAAGCTTAATGAGTATAATAGTAATATAGATACTACTTGTCCTATATGCTCTCAAGCTGAAGAATCTTTGCATCACTTGTTAGTTCAATGTGATCATTCAAGATCAATATGGTTGGCTTTGAATATCAATACTGCATCTCTGCAAAGCCAAAATATTGATATTGTGACCTGGATAGCTAGCTAGTTCGAAGATACTACTAGTTCATCTACAGAAGACAGGAATCGATGGAGTTTAACTCTAATGATCACAACATCGTATCTCTGGAAAAATAGATGCTCAAAACTCTTTCAAAATAAAAACCAGAATGTGTTTGTTACAATTTCGTCAATTAAGAATATGGTTAATCAGTGTTTAGTGCCTAACATTATGCCGTAGTAGAAAGTGATACAAACCTGGTATCCTCCTCCACCACATGTGTTTAAAATTAATATAGATGCTTCATTTGATCATGTTACTTATGAATTTGCAATTGGTCTGATTATTCGTGACTCAATAGGGCAATGTTGGGCCATCAGAGGGAGATACTTCAATGGAGGAATAGATGCGAAACAAGCTGAATGTCTGGCCATGAAGGAAGCTATATTATGAGCTAGACAATACAGTTTGCAGCAAGTTACTTTTGAGGGCGACAGTTTGAATGTAATTAGCTCCATCAAGTAGGCCAAATCCTCAGTTCACTGGTTGAATTAAGGAATTATAGATGAAATAATCAAATAAGGCATCTGCTATCTAATTTTTCTTGGTTTTCTGTTAATCATGTTAAGAGAACAGCTAACAATGCTGCTCATATTATAGCAAAGACTTCTAGGATTGACAGATCTTCTTTTGATTATTCTGGTAATATAAGAATAATAAAAAAAAAAAAAATCCTTATTACTTGGCTTGCCAATTATAGGCATATTAGAATAATTGAATTCCATATAAATCCTCGGATACCAGACAAGACAAGGGTATTTCCAGGTGAAGTTCTACTTATATATACCTTTTAGGGTTTTCGTAGCAGCTGGCGAATCAGGGTTTTGAAAGCAAAGAAGCCAGGACGAAAGAAAGAAAGAAAGCTGCAAAAATGGTGGAGAAGACAAACAAAGGAAGAAAGGAAGAAGTCGTTACCAGAGAGTATACGGTTAATCTTCACAAACGCTTACATGGATGGTAATAGATTTCTTCATTTTTGATTATTTCTTTGTCCTGATTGGTGTAAATTGCTTCTAACACAATAAACTTTGTAAATTGTCCTGATTATTTCTGATGTTCCTCGTTACTTAATTAGGGTTTTGTTAAGTTTTTATTTTAAAGCCTTCCCAGTACTATTGAAACAAGTAATTTCTAGTTTAGGTACGTTTTAATAGCATCTTTTATGCAAAATTTTCACAATGGAGTTGCATCTAAGTACAAAATTGTAAAGAACTGAGCTTATTTTATTCCAACTTAAATTCTATATCTAGTTGGGGTTTCAGGCTAATGCATCCAATGTCCTCTATATAAGTGTAACTGCCAACAAACTGCTACCTAGTGATCCACTATTGGTGTGACTGAAATTTCTGACTAATGCGTTTTGGGTTCTACCCAAGTGAAACTACCAATTGGTAACTCTCTTCTGAACACAAGAGAAGGTGTTTACTTTACATAAATGTTTGGTTGGAAGGTGCATTGTTACTCACGGAAGATTACTGTGTATTTGAAGCTAAGAAAACCTAGAAGAATCCTATGTTGGGAGCTCCTTAGAAGCACATATGTCATTGTAAATTTAGCCTGATATCTACAATGAAAAACAAGCTAAGCACTTAACTACGCCACCAAGTAAAAATACTCAAAACACAAAACCTATCCCTTTATCTTAGAATCCTACTATATTTTTGTTAGAACTTTAAGAAAGCTCACTTTAGAGTAATATGTATAAGAATTTTTAGCACCAAAATTGGAAGAACCTTCTGGATTCGTGATTATCTAAATCTGGAATCACGTTTTGGGAAGGTTCCTAGGTGGATTCTGTTGAATCGCGGCTCCTACCAGAGGATTGTTAGGCAACCTCACGGTCCTGCCAACTAAGCTTTGAAGTAGCAATTCTTGTTCATTTGGTGTTGTCCTTGTCGTTTTCTGTGCTTCTCCAATTTCACTGCTTATGTAAATTGCTTGAATCAATGACCCATAAAAACCTTCCAATTGTTGCATATTTTTAATGTTTTTTCTAGAAGATGTTCCCTTTAAGTGCCCCGAAGTTTGTAGTAAATGTCCATTCTCTCCATTATGCTTGTTGTGAATATCTAATATTTGGTGCTTTTGTTGCAAGATTATTTTGGTAACTGACGTGAAACATGAATGTTTATTGAATTCATTGCAGCACATTTAAGAAGATGGCACCCAAGGCCATTAAAGAAATCAGAAAATTCGCTCAGAAGGCAATGGGAACAACCGATGTCAGAGTGGATGTGAAGCTAAACAAACACATATGGAGCAAAGGGATCCGCAGTGTACCAAGGAGAGTACGTGTTCGTATTGCTCGCAAAAGGAATGACGAAGAAGATGCAAAGGAAGAGCTCTATTCACTGGTCAGTGTTGCAGAAATACCTGTTGAGGGCCTTAAAGGTTTGGGCACCAAGATCATTGATGAAACAGATTGAAAAACTTGGTCAGTCGTACAGGTCTTTGATAGCTTGATTATAACTGCATCTTCATTAGCTAATGGAGACAAAATATTGATTTTGAAATCTGTATCAGAGAATTTCCACCAACATAGTAACGAATTAAATTCTTATATGCTGTCTTCTAAAGTTTTATTCTCCTGCATTAAATTAAGAGTTTCCATGATATTGTCCGTGCTTTCTCGATTTCAACTAAATAGTGAACATTGCATCGATTGACGATTATGAAATTCTGTGGTGTATGGATTTGCTATTTGTCCTATGCCATTGAATTAATGAAGTAGGGTGTCTCAATCAGATTATTACTGTTGAACGACTGCATTATGGAATTTTGCAGATGCATTTTCCTTTGTGGAATTTCTTACGGTTAAACCTTTTATGATCTAGCTAGTACACAAACTCAGACTTGATCTGTTCAAGCTAATGGGGAGATAAATCTTCACTCGATCATATTTTCATCAATTTATTTCTAATTTGTTCACTCCTCCGCGAGTATATTGAGTTTTCATTTTAGAATCATGCAGTGAAGCCTCTTACATAAGCTGATCTTAAGAAAAAGCGAAACCTCTCTTTAAACCTTCAAAGATAGGTGAAGAATTGATTGGTAATTTCATTGATTAGATTACATTCACATTCCAAAAATTGGGTACAGATCTATAAAATTTATAACCAATTACACCAAGTTCATGTGCTTTCCAAGAGGGTGCTGAACCAAACATTAAGAATAAGCTCACTGTTTCCTGAAGTACAAAAGAAATAAATCTTGGAATTCATGTTGATAATAGAACAACGTGTCTGATTTTCTTACAATTTCAACTACATCCAACACCATCTTATTTCTTTTTTCAGCAACTTTTTTAACCTCATTTCTGTATATGTATCTTCTTTTACTCGCTATTTATCTAAGACATTTGGTATATTATACAATCCAGACCTCACGAAGGAGTTCGTACCTGACACTTGCACCACCAAACTTTGTATTTCCATTGTGTTTTCCAGTTCCATTATCAGCTGTTGTTGGTGCTGGCATCTTGTCGATGATCGACGTTAATGGAGAATCAAGTTCATCCAATTCTTCATCACTGGTATACCCTTTCCTTTGAACCACAGAAACATTCCTCTCAAACTTGGATCTTTCGCCAATATTATCCCCTACTTTCTGTTGCACGTCAGTGTGGGAAGGGGGAACATAGACTACTGTAGCAGCACTAACAGGGAAACTGGTTGAGTCTCCGTCTGAGGACTGCATCTCGACGATACTCTAGATAGAAAAGGTAAATCCAACTTGTGTCAGTGAAAAGTGAATTTCGGTGGAAACCACAGTAAAGAAACTAAAGCAACCCATTTAAACTTGTAGTGGCACAACTATAATGTGGAATGACTTGAAATTAAATCAACCAACAACTTTAAGCTTTCTGAACTGAAACACCTAGCTTATTGCTAGTTTTCTAATGGTTGTCAAAGGTACACGACAAGAATGGTCTGTAACCATGATGTTGTAACCAATCCATAGTTCTCTATAAAGAATAAAGTTGGATAGACCTCTATTTAACTTTGTACCTCCGCGTTTAAGGCCTCTAGAACAACCCCAGGGACTGGATCGGGACAAAATTCATCAGGAGTGAAGTTGCACAATATTCGCTTAATCAAGGGAAGATCAATTGCAGGGCACACCTGCGAAATACAAAATAAGAAACTGGATCAACTTTGCAGTGTTAGCTTTAAAAAATTAAAAATGAAATAAAGATGTGTAGAAAAAGACCTCTTTCCTGATGGATCTGTCTATAAGCATGTCTTTTGGTAGCATTAAAAGATCACTTAGTGCATTAAGAAGACGAAAGGATTTGGGTACAACATCTCTTCCATTTCTGTCCTCATCCTCATCGTTACCACTATCTTCTGGTGATTCATCCGTATCCATGCCAAACAGATCAGTAAGCCATCTAGACCAGTTACCAACCTGCAGAATGGTTGACCAACAATCATTTAAGCAACGAAACATGGACCAAAGAGTAGCATTGTATTGTACAATTAACGAAACAAAGAAGAAAGTGGCGCATACAGAATTTTTCAGTTGTGCACCAGATCCGAAGCTCAAGTTTCCAGCTAGAATTGGTAGAACCTTCGAGTCAACTATTGGGTCAGAGACAGGGTCCGTTGGGATTTCATTAGCTGACTCACGTAAAATTGCATTGAACATGGCAACATCTAATCTCGCCACACACTGCTCCATCACCTGTTCACATATTAAAGGCTAGTTAAACTTCAAAGCAGATAATAATTTAATCAAGATTTATTCACTATTTGTGGATGGTTAGGTTGTTGAAACAAATAACAGATTGAAGCCATAAATGGAAGAAGGTGAATGTAGAAATGTGGTACTGATCAATCACTGAAATCACATACCAATCTAGCCAGTACTGGGAGGCAACCACACTCATGCCCTGCTGCCCTCAGAGGACAAAGTCTTTGAAAGGCATCTTTAAAAGCACTTGTCCACAAGTTGATTGAAAAGTTTCCTTGTTGCTGATTACCCAAAGCTGGTCCTGACAGCTTTCCTTGACTTCTATTAGAATATAGATCCTCAACTGGGGGTTGCATGTGAGGTGTTAAGGTCTGGAAAGCCAAAACATAGTTTAAAAAGAGACTAAACTCGTAAAGCAGATACAATTAACTGAACACATTAGATTGGTGATTAACTGATTCAGCATACTGCAATTTCTCGTAATTATGAAGTTAGTATCAGTGTTTCCGTTTTTACCTGCCACCACACTGACTCTACAATTCGTGAGAAGATCCAGGATTCAACTTTTTCTAGTGCAGATATGTATGAACGGGTCTCTTGCCAGACTTCAAGAATCTGTGTTAAACCACTGTTCTTGCCTTGTTTGTCCCAACCACTAGCGTTGCATTGATTTGATGTAGACTTACCCTCGCTTCTCTTGGCCCCATCATTTAACTCCGTCACCCTCGAAATTGGACTCAAATTAAGTGAATTACCAAAAGCTTGAGAGAGAATTTCCCTCAGGACCACGGTGTTTGATAACCAGAATGTTAATCTATAATAACATCAGGAAAAGAATATCAGTCTCCTTGGGAAGAATAAGGGAAGAAGCATTACAAGGGAATCAAATAATCATGATTTCTTTTATACCTTGGAACATCATTTCCACAGGACTTTGCTATCAGTATCAGTCCTGATACAGTGTTCTTTGCAATTGTGCCTCTTTTGTTTTGAGCCGGATGCTTGCAAGAATGTAGATACAGTCTAGAAAGACGTCGAGCAGGAGTGTGCACTTTATGAGATGAGCTTCCATGTTCTGGTACAACAGAGTAGAGTGAGATTTCAAGACCAGCAACTTCTCTGAGCTCCTCCTCAAGTTTCCTGATTCTTGCTTCCATTTCCTCAATCCTTTGATCATTTGATGCTTCGCCTTCATCCAAACAGTTCTCCTCCACATCAGATGCTTCATTATCACTACCAATACTTGGAATTTCATTTGGTGCCTCATTCAAGTTATCTATTTCTTTAACCTCTTCAATGGGTTTATTACCATCATCAATTCCTTCGGACGATTCTGACGAAGGTTTCGGATGAACTTTCATAATCTTGGACTTCCCATCTGGAATTGTTTTAGTGGAATTTCTAGGAACTCCTCTATTAGATTTTGCTGGTTTCTTTGGCGTGTTACTCAATGATTTGCTCTGGGTCTTGTTTGCTTCTTGCCTGTCCTTTCTAGTTTTTGATAAGCGTGGAACAGGTTCCTTTTTAGCAACCTTTTTGGGTACCTTCGAAATTCTTTCTACTTTGTCATCCTCAGTTGTTTGTGCATCCCCTTGGGATGATATAAAATCTTTTACTGTATCACAATCAGATACGTCTTCTTTTAAATGCTTTGATTCAATCTCGGATTCACTTGATGGATCTTCAACTTGGTCCCTGATCTCCTTGGCAACCATTTCTTGAGCTTGTGGACTTGTTTCTCGCTTAAACCTGCACACGTCATCCAAAAAATCTATAAGCATACCAGTAAACTTCAAAAGATTCTGTTCCGCGTTATAACTTATAATCACTTACTACAATGCTGGATACTGGCCTAGTTCCAAGCTCTTGTGTACTGTTCCTTTAACATTCGACAATTAATAATCACCTCCTTGCTTTATTTTCAGTTCTTTCGCTTCTGCCGGAGCTATTACTCAATTAATATTAGGCAAGTTAGTCTTTTTGTTCATCTGTCTCGCATTCACTTCCCTTCAACTTTTTCAACAGCAGTGGGGAAAAAAACAGCATACCGCGAGTTATAATGCATCAGCTAAAACCACTAAAATCTCTTAAATTAGCCCATGGAATGTTCAAATAAACATTTATGAACTTCAAATGAAAGAACTAACTATATGATAAAGAAGAGACGGGTTTTTAACGTGGTCACAGTTAATAGCAACTTGAGATTTCCATCTAACCATTCATCTTATAAAGTTTTGAGTGTGTCCGGTGCCAAACTGCATAGTACTAGTAAAGATAGAAGACTGACAAAATAACACAGATGACTTGCAATCCTCCATAGTCCATCCGCTCTTCTGTGATTGGGTAGATCTACTTACAACGTTCAGATGGATAATTGTTTGACCGTTGAATGCATCATCCATGAATTTGATATTAAAAATATATACAAAAGAATTCCCACCTCACTGACAGTCAGTGGACTTGATGCAACATCACATTTATTTTACTTTTTGAGGCATACATTTTTTTTTTTTATAAAAGGCTTGATCCAAATCACCGAACTTCATACTTATCTTATTGTTTCCAAGTTTTTTCTCTTTTTGAATTAAACAAGTAAAATATTGAGATCACAGAGAAGTAAACAGAAACAAACTTAAAGTATTTCAGACAAATGCAATTATGGAGTAATCACTATTGAATTGGGGATCTTTTCACTTCTTCTCCACTGAGGTCTGAGGACACAGATAAGCTTTTGAGAAAAGATGGACAAATCTCTACTTTTCTAAAGTTAAACTGGGGAATCGCATCAATTCACTAAAGTTCACACAGAATCCAGCTTGAATTACTTTTCTGAAATTGAGACAATCAGCGGACAAGGTTGCAGATTACTGATCAACATTTTATGCTAATCTGGTTCCTCCATGCTAATCTAGTTTCTCAAATAGTAGTAAAATAGAAACTGGATCTGCTAAACTTTCACTTAGAAGATATCACCTTAAAAAAGGTAAAATTTTAATTAATCTCATCAGAATTTCCTACTTAATACCATCGAAGGAATAACCATCAATGAACACTACCACTTCATACTAGAATTTTAGCAAGCGAACACAAAAAAAAATCTCCTAAATGGATTAATGCAGCAGCATCGAACCAAAATATATATAAAACTTTCTTAATCCGGATCCAATCAGAAGATACAAAAGAGAGATTAGAAACAGAATACTGTAAACTACAAAATGAAAACAGAGAAAAAGCAAAATTCAACAGAAACGACATAATCGATTTGTTAGAAAGTGACAGATCACAAGAATTCAATCCAACAAACATTTTTCTTCTGTTTTCTTCTTCTTCTTTCAAGTGAGAAAGTAAAACAAAAATAATGAAGAAGACAAAATGTTACAAACTTACTGAAAATCCTTTCTGAGTCTGTTGTTTTGATCTTCTTCGGAAAAATTTAAAATGCTTGATGATCCACCGCCATTCTTCTTCTTCTTCTTCTTTCTCTGGAAACGAGTGAGAATGAGAGGAGAATCTGTAATTAAAAGAGAGTATTATTAAAGGGGATTTAATGGAAGATTTTTATAAAGTCCAATAACTATTCTTATTTGTCTCCGTCGTCATGAATTCATTCTTGTCTGTTTTGTTTCTGAGTAAAGAGTTGGTTGGTTTCTGTCCTGTGTGATACTGAAGAGTCTGAATTCAGATAATATTAATTTTCTTTTTCAGACGGAAATCTTGGGATCCAATTTAAGTAGGGACACTTTTCTTAGATGACCGCAGCTGTTTGTACGGTCCGGGGATAAAGTTGTCGGTGGAAGAATTATCACCGATCGTACCGGTTACGTTACCCCAATTGGCCTAAAGATTATTACACCACGTTATTTGTTTTTTTTTTTTTAAAACAAAGAGACTTGATATTAAACAGAAAGCTTGTTTATATCATAATCGATATGAGAAATTAAAACATCAGGTGGTTCAGCCCACCATTCCCCACACAGTTTTCGAACAGCTTTAGCTGAAGCATCAGCCAAGATTTGAAAAACGGGTCACGGCTCAGGTCACGGATACTAGGCGCGACCGTTATAATGCGTTTTGACAGGTGTGAGCATGTTTTGGGTAAAAAACACGTTTTTAGACGTTTTTTTGAAAATAACGATTGTAACGGTTAAATAGAAAATAAAAAAAATTATGATCTGAAATTCCTATGTAACAGTTATAACGTGCGTGAAAACGGTTTAACGAGTCTAAAAAACGTTGTTACTAAGTTTTTTTATTTTTTAATACTCTCTCCGTCCCTAAATAGATGAGCTATTAATTTTTAAATTTTGGCACACTAATAGATGACCTAGGGCTGTCAATGGGTACCCATTACCTGGAACCGGAACCGAACCCGCTGAATTTGGGTCCGGTTCCGAGTCCAAAAGTTGGACCCATTAACCATTTAGGACCCGGCGGGTATTTACCCGAATAGACTCATTCATAAACGGGTCCTACCCGACGGGTACCCGTGGTTCCTGGGTACCCGACCAAATCTGCTTAAAACCTCAAAATAAGTTATCAGCCATGATAATTTCACTTCCCAATCTCTGAACTGAGAACCTAAATTATGAAGAAAGAAGCGATTTCCATGAACTCCCATAATTTCTTCACTATCTCATACGTTTTGTAGTTTAATTTTATTCCTTTTCTAGCTTAATCTATCATTTCTAAATTATTTGATTTTGCTTCCGTTAATGTTGGTAGTCAATAGAGAGGAATCAAAGTAATTTAAGTTCTGGTGAAGGATTGGTTGTGGCTAAATTCCAATTTTGAATGAGTTTTGTATAGTGATTTTAAATGAGAAAAATGCTGAAGAACACTAGTTGTTTTCACCTTTTTGTGGGAAGTGAATGGCTAAAAGAAACAGAGAATGTTCCGGTGTTTGTGAAAGCTTAAAAATGTTGGCTTGTATACTTGCATTCAAGCATGATTTTGCAGGTGAAGAAGATATATGAGGAGCTCAATACAACAAGGAGAGACACACCTCTTGAAAGTTGAAACCAATAAAATTGCACATGGAGTGTTTGATGAAAAACCTGAATTAAGAAAAAAAGGGTAAATTTTTTTATTTCATTCTTTACTTATTTAGTAATTGTAGGGGTGATTTGTTGGTGGATTTTGTTAATTTGATCATTTAGAATATGGGATATGTTGCTTATTGGATTACTGAGGCTTTGTGATCGAAATCTCTCCTAAGCATACTAAACCAACGTCTAACATATTGTAATATGCCGTTTTAATTCATTTTGGAATGATGTCTTTGTCTGTATCTTATTCTGGAAGCTTAATTTAAATTATATTGGTTTATAGAACTTGGGACAGTAGTCACTAGGAATTGGGAATTTCAAAAAGAATGGACGCACGAAGGATAGAATGAGCTCAGTACAATTGAAAGGTAACTCCTTATAGCCATAACAAACAGGGATGGAGACATAAGAGAGGCCATCCCGTAAAATTACTGATGATGATCACTTTTGGGTTTTAGTTTTAAATGTTAATGTCTTTGGACCATTACTGCAGTTACTTTTAGATTATAATTCTCTAATTTTTGTTGTCTTGGACAGGCAAATGAATATGAAGTTGATATTAGCATCAAGTTATTTGACAGTATCACCAATATGGTTCTTGGACTTTGACAAAAAAATGGAATCATAAACTATGTGGTGTTGTACCAGCTTATTGTATATATACTGTTTGACTTACGTTATCCATTGCTAATAATTGATATCGGTTATTTTATTTGCTCAAAGTCCTAGCACCATTGTCATAGTATAAAGTCGCAAGCTTAAAGCTCAGGCCTTTTTTCTCTGTAAGTGGAGAGGGATTTGGAAACTTGTAACCACTGTTTTCTCATGTGTGTTTTGATGAAATTATTATGTGATTTATTTGTTAAAGCACTGGAAACCCATACTATTGCATTGATGCATATTTTTATTGTGCAGTAAAACTGAAAATGAAATACCCGTTTAATACCCGGAACCGGTGGGTACCCGGCTGTTTAATAGGGTCCGGTTCTGGGCCAACTAATTTAGGAACCGGACCCGGAACCATGGGTACACGAAACCGTGGGGACCCGGAATCGGAAAAAATAATAGGGTCCGGTTCCGGGTAGTATGATACCCGGGAGGAACCGGACCCGTTGACAACCCTAAGATGACCTATATCATTAAGAAATGGAATATTTCTAATACTACCATTTTAATTGATTATTGTTAGTATAAGAAATATGTATAATTCGATAGTCATGTTTATATTTTTTACGTAGGTGTTTTAAAATGCTTTTCACTATACAATTTACGAAAGTTTGATAAAATTCGTGACGGTAAATTATAGCCACTAAAATTTCGTCGGCAGCAATTAGCTAGGTATACTTGTCCCTTTATTAGATTGCAGAATTTCCATCAAATGCCAAGAAGTAGGCATGGTTTTAACAAGTCTATATGCTACTAGTTTCTAAAAGTTAATCATTGAATGCTTAAAAAACTCGGTAAAGTAGGAATTGCATGGTGAGTTAGGGTAGAGACAATCAATCCATTATTAGATTCGGTCTAAAATTGCACTACTTATAAGTTGATATAATTATTACGTCCAAACTCCAAATCATGTACCCCACCACCACGGCATGATGATGTATCTATAGTTTTTTTTATCTCATTTTAAGTTTTAACAAAGAACTAAAGCAGAGAACTTGGTCCATGAATTGAAGATTCAAGTTGGTCCAATTTGGGGAGGCAATGAATAATATGTCGCGTCACTTTTTTCTTTCATTTCCCCTCTTTCAGAAAACAAAATCATGATCACACTATTTTTTTTCCTTTCTTTATGTTCACCCTTTAAAAACATAAGAAGGCGTATTGTCTTAGTAGATAAATATTCTATAACTCGGCTTCTTCCGCGGAAAAATTCTTCCTTCTTCTGTGTTTTGAAGTTTCCAAGTTTCAACTTCCAACTACAAGTTTAAGAGGTAATTTTAGTATTTTATTAAAATAAGTATCTACCGCTAAATTTATTGTTTGTTTCTATGTAGTTTATTTACAGCAAATTTGATTTTTTTTTCTTCATGATACCGGATGATGATGCGGACGTCGAATGTTGTCTTTGAAATATAAATTTTAACTATACAGGTACTCTCTTATATCAACATTTAAGTTAGTAATTTCCTTTTTTTTCTTTTTGTAATGTTTTCGTCATTTTCTCCATGTTATACATATATATATATATATTGTAATTTAGGATGTTTCCATAACTTTATAATAGAGTTTCAAGGAAATAACAAAAGTTCAAATCAAGATTAGAGGAAGAAAAAAATCAAGATACGATTAAATCAAGTCAACAAAATCTATGCAAAAAAGAAAAAAAAATGAATTGACATTCAACTTTGATTTATATTTTTTTATTTTTGGTTTAATATTTGCGTCCTGCTTAATTATATACAAAAAAAAAAGCTCTTTCAAATGAGATGTTCTGGACGACGTGTCAAAATGCATGCATAATGGTTGTTCCTTTATTGAAAATGATTCGTTTCTTGGACTCAAACAAACCCACCATGGGCTATTTGTTCCATGCACTTGCTACATGTGTGGAAACTATACAAATGGGTTTGGGATCAAATCGAAATGCTTCTATCGTGGGTGTAATAAAGAAACGGAAAAGTCGTTGAGTTCTCCTCTTCATGCTGCATCGAATTTTCTCAATCCCTATTACATCTTTAACCCATCAACTAATCTCATCAATAATGAAATTTCTGAGCCACAAATTTGCCTTACTGAAGTTATATCAAAAATGGTTAGTGGTCTGCAAGAACAAGCATAATGCATGCTAGAGGTACAAAATTACTAATACCATCTCCAAATATGTATAATTAAGTAATTTGAATTTATAGTAACAATTGTACTTTTCTTTGCAGGCGGGAAGAATGCGAATGATGCAAGGTCAATTTGCATCACCATCAGCACATATTGCAGCTCAACATGGTGATCTTGTTGGTGGTTATCTTATGGTGTTGAGTATCCATCCCTCCAGAAGATTGCAGTAAATATATTAAGTCAAACAAATACATCGTCTGGATCAGAGAGGAATTGGAGTGTGTTTGAAAGAATCCACACCAAACTATGCAATCGTTTACTTTCATCGAGAATAAATGATCTGGTGTATGTCCAGTACAATTTGAAGTTGGAGCAACAAAGAAAAAGGTAAAGCAAGGAGATATAACATTGATGTTCACGACGTTCATAGTCTACTGAGGGATGACAATATGCTTGACTAGATAGCGGGGGAAGACGAAATACCGGTTTTGCCTCAAGAAGAACAATGGTTAAATATGCTGGAAGAGGAAGCCGTTAATAATCCAGAGCATGTCCCTCCACCATACAACTGGCATGATCTTGAAGTTCAAATCCCATACGAAAGGTTACCAGTTAGTGACTTTGTTTATGACTTCGGTAATCTCATTGGGAGATAATACACAAGGTTAGAAGAATGTGAATCCAACATATAATTCTCGTTACACTTCCGATAGGTCTGACCATGGTGTTCAACATATGAATGAAGGATATAATTCTAATATTGATAACAATAATGAAGTAGGTAACAATGATGATGAAAATGGAGGAGGTTATGATGACGATAATGGAGGTTATAATGATGATGATACTTATGCAGACGAATATAGCCAGTACCCCCACGAAAACGACTATGATGTGGAAAGGAACCGCCGATAAAATCAAGAATACATGAATAAATCAAAAAAAAGGTGGTGGTCGTAGTTGGTTCGCGTAGCTTTTTAAATGATGAACACTAGTTTAACAATCCTATGTTCTTTAAATTTGAAGTTTTTAATCCTGTAGTTACTTTCCTTGTATCATTTAAAAAAAAATCGAAGTTTTAAGCTTTCAATCCAGAGAAAGAAAAAAAACTCAAAAAAAATGGTAAGAAAGTTATTTACACGATTATAACGTGCGTGATAACGGGAAAACAGTTTTAAAAAACGCACGTTAAAATGTTATTTAGAAGAAAAAAACATTCAAACTAATTTTAGAAAAACGGTTATAACGTGTATGAAAACTGAAAAACGGTCCTAAAAAACTGCAGTTATTTCCTATTTATCGGCATTATAAAGGCACGGGGTTCGGGGACCCTCACGGCCACGGTATATGAGTGTGACCGTTTTAACGCTCGTTTTTCGGTAAAAACGGGTGTTTTTCAAACCTTGGCATCATCTACCTTATTACACTCTCTATAAACAAAACACAAGACCACACCGAGTTATTGTTACATAATTTTACACACCTCTTAAGAAGAGGGACACTCTGCCAAGGAGACAAAGTAGATTGTTGATGCAGATAAGAACTGATATTCAGATTATCAGTCTCAAAGATCACTTGATTCCACCCATAGTATTTAGCCATTTACATTGCTTCAGTTAAAGCCCAAGATTCTGCTTGATGTATATTAATTGCTCTTTTTACTGTCCCTTTTCCCACCACATATTGTCCTGCATGATTTCGAGTTATAATACCAATACCAGCTAAAAGAGAATGAGGACTAAAAGAAGCATCAATATTAACTTTCAGCACATTCAAAGGAGGTGGATTCCAATTTCTATGCACAGAAGATCTAATAGTTATGTACTGAGTAATACGATCAGAATTTATATCTAAATGATGTTGAGCAATATAGTGATTAATCTGATGTATAACAGTGTTTGTGCTAGGGGTAAGATTACTAAAGATTACTCTACACCTATGTTTCCAGATGTTTTGCATAATGCAAGCTATGACATGAATGGTGATAGGGGTATTGTAAATGCTAACAAGAGAATCTTTAGATAGCCAGTTCTAAACCCAAGAAAGAAGACTTGAATGCCCAATCATAGAAGTAAAATTGTGAGGAAAAAAATATCTCCAAATATCTTGAGCAAAAGGGCAAATGATCCAAATCTTCATTCGTAGCATTGTTGCACATAACACAAATTTGATGAGAAGAGTCCATATGATGAAAAAGTCTTGCTTTGACCGGAATTCCATTATGAAGACCTTTCCACATAAAAATTTGAAACTTATATGGAAATTTTAATTTCCAGAACTTCGACCAAAATTGAGGAGACAAATTCAGAGAAGCATTGTTGGTGTTGTCTAACTCACATAGCATTTTATAAGTTGAGGAGGTTGAAAACATACCAGTAGAAGTGAAAGGCCAAATAGGAGAATATTTTTGATCCGGTAGAAGTGGAATAGTAAGGATTGAGTTCACCTGAGCATCAGTAAAGAGCTGTCACAGAAGGGCAATATCCCATTGGCCTGTATGCTTGTCTATCAACTGTGAAACCCATTGATAGTTGCTTAAATAAAGATCATTCTAATCTTGCAAATCTATTGTTGTTGAAGGGATCCAGTTTGCTGTCCGGATATTGATAGTTTCTCCATTTCCTACCTGTCATTTAACATACTTCAAAATAATATGAATACCAATACATATGCTCTGCCAAATCCAGCTGGAATTTGTGTTCTCCGGAGGAGGGAAAAATTGAATCTCATTGTGAGGGAAATATTTACCCTTTAAAATTTTGGCCCAGACAACATCTTGATGATGAAGCAGATTCCAAGCTAATTTAGCTAAGAAAGCTAAATTATAGTTACTCAGATTCTTAATACCTAGGCCACCTAAACTTTTAGGTAATCTCATAATATCACAGGAAATAAGATGAGAAGTATGATTATTACCAAAATTGTTCCACAAATGGTGTCTCTGAATCTTGTCCATATTCTGAATAGTGGAATCGGGCAATTTGAATACTTGCATTTGGTACATTCCCATAGAACTCAGAACAGCATTTACCTGAGTGGTTCTCCCAGCTTGGTTAACAAATTTACTTGACCAACCTTGAAGTCTGTGATTCATATTGTCAAGAATACCTTGATAATTTTGCTGCCGAGACCTGTGTAACAAAAGAGGAATTCTCAGGTACTTTTCTCCAAGACCCATCAGTTTCATATTAAGAATACTAGTAATACTAGATTTCTGAGTCTGAGAAGTATGCTTACCAAAGAAAATTGTTGATTTTTGCATGTTGATAACTTGACCAGAGGCTTTCCCAAAATTATGAAGAAGTTGCTGAAGATGTCTCATCTGAGTAGCATTAGCTTGAAAGAAAAGCAGACAATCATCTACAAAAAACGGGTGATTGATAATAGAACAATGCTTATTAATTCTAAGACCTTGTAAATGATCAGAATCGACACTATGTTGAAGAAGTCTAGAAAAAGCTTCCATGATGAACAAAAATAAGTACGGTGATAACGGGTCCCCTTGACGAATACCTCGAGTTGGAGTAAAAGAAGCAGTAGGAGAACCATTAATCAGTAATGAGATATTAGTTGTAGAAACACACTGTTCAATCATAGTAAGCCAATCATAATGGAAAAGCCAACTGTCGAAGAATATAAATTAGAAAAGACCATTTCACCCTGTCGAAATCTTTCGACATATCCAATTTCAAACCAATAAGAGCTTGGTTAATCTTTTTAGTCTTTATAGTATGCAGTAACTCATATGCTATTACAACATTATCATGAATGTGTCTTCCTTGAACAAAGGTTGTTTGAGTAGGAGAGATGATGTTTGGTAAAAAGGTTTCAAACAGTTAGCTAAATTTTTTGAGATTATTTTATAGCTAACATTACAAAGACTAATTGTTCGGTAATCAGCAGAGGTTTGGGGATGATTAGTCTTAGGAATCATAACTTGATAAGTGTGGTTAATAGCTTTGAGCATATGCTTATGAATGAAAAAGTTTTGAACCATGGAGATTACCTCAGAGCTTATAGTATCCCAGCATTGTTGATAAAATGCTGCATGGAAACCATCATTTCCCGGTGAAGCCAAAGGTCTGATACTAAAAATCACATCTTTGATCTCCTGAGCATTAGGCAGATGAATAAGACTGATATTATCTGCTTCAGAAATGCAAGGGTGAAACAAGTTGAGAATATCCTGAAAAATAGGTGGGTTAGAAGTAGCAGTTATCTGTCGAAAATGAGATAGCATAATGTCTTCAATTTCAGTTCTCGCGTCATACCAAATTCCTAGAGGACCCTGAATAGCATGAATATTAGATCTTCTCTTATTGAAATTGGCCAAAGAATGAAAATAAGATGTATTTTTGTCTACTTCAAGAAATTTATCGCCAGCTTGCTGCATGAAGTATTCTTTCTGAATTGTAAGCCAATTTTGCAAAGAATTACTTAACTGCTGAACCGCGGGATGAGAAGGAGGCAAATTATTATCATAACACTGCTGAATTTGAGTCTGAACACTATGAATAGATGTTTCAATATTACCAAAAGACACTCTTTTCCATTTCTGAAGTTCGGTTCTAGTAAATTTCAGTTTACTAGAAAATTGATATGAAGGAGAACCCAAAAAATTAAGCTGCCAGCTCTTGTTAATAGTTTCAGTACAAGAAGGAAGTCAAAACCAACATTTGTACAATTTAAAGGGAGAATGTTTACTAGAACTAGGGGTAGTATGTAACAAAATGGGACTATGATCAGATGCAATATGTATCAGGTGTCGAAGGTAAGAATTGGTATGATTATTTAACCACCGAGTATTAACCAATACCCTATCAAGTCGGACAGAGACATGAGCATCTCCAGTTCTATGATTTGACCAAGTGATATCATGACCAGAATACCCTAAATCAATGAGACCTAATTGCTGAACATAGTTTCTAACATGACTAGCATGATAAGGATGATTAGCAATGCTATGTGCTTCAGAATCACTCATAGTGAAGTTAAAATCACCAATAAGAACCCAAGGAAGATCCACATAATTATTCATGTTAAGAAGATAATGCCATTGGTTATCAAAATCAACATAATTGTGAGCCCCATACATAAAATAAATCAAGAAGTCAGGTTTATTGTCATGGGTATGAATTATAGTCTGAATTGTATCTGAAGTTGTATACATAATTTCTAAATCTACACCGTTTTTCCAAGCTACAACAATACCACTAGAGAGACCAATGGAAGGATAAAACGAATAATTAGGATATTTTGTGTGAGTAATATAGAGCTCATATTATTAGGTTGAGCTTTAGTTTCTGAAAGAAAAAAGATATCAGGGTTGTAATGAGTCAATCAAAGTCTTAGGTAATCTCTAGAGTGAGGGTTCCCTATACACTGACAATTCCAATAAATAATTTTCATGTTGAAATAAGTAATAAAAAGAGAAATGAAAATAAGAAAAAAGTAAACAGGAAAACTGACAAAAACAAAACGAGAAAATAATAATTTAAAAAAGTCCAAAGAAAAGACCTGTTGCCAAGCATCAGAATGATTCTAAGCATTGAAAGCCTGTGCCACAGCAATGTCCCAATTAACATCACCAGGAGGAGAGCCAATATTATCATCTGGATTCTGATCGATGGCATTATCAGCATTAGACACAACAATCTGAGATTCATCAACTACAATCAAAGTGTTAATTGGACGAAGTCTTTTCTTGGTTCTGCTTGTACTAGCATTATCACTAGATATAGTAGAGAAGTGATGATTCTGATGAGTACTTGAAGAGGAATGACAAATCTTATTAGTACTTGAAGAAGAAGCCGCTTCGGTATCAGTTGCAGTGAAAATTGAGATACGCATACCATCATAAAGTCTCGGTTGATTCTGCACAGTAGGTTGTCTCAATCTAGAGCGTCATTGAGTACCATGGTGTAAAAATAGATGAGCTTCTTCTTGAGGATTTTTTTGTGGAGGTAAAATGGGTTCCGCAAAACCAAAACCTCTAACAATCTCTTCTATTTCTTGTCTTCGGATTGTCATATCACCGCAATTAATAGCTTCATGGTTTGGCACTTTACAAGCAGTGCAGAGATGATATGGTTGTTGTTCATAAAATAAACCCACCCATCTTGTAACACCAGCTGAACTAACCACCGATTATTTCTGCGTAGATGAGGCCAAGTGAATTTCGCTGCTCTCTCAGCATCCTGCCAGATCATGATACCTGGAGCATAAAGTTTTTCAGCTACACTGTATCTATATTCCCTAATCCCAGTGATAATGGCAGTATTAGAGTGAGTAATAACCCTTCTTCTTATAGGTTATTCACTAATAGAAGTATCCTCCATTTGTTGAGTTATATTATTAAGATGATGCCTAGCCATGTAGGATAAAGAAAAGAGAAGAAGAAAAAGAAAACAGTGAAGGGTATGAAGAAACAAATACATGGGAATGAGGTTTATATAGACATGGTGATGATAAGATTTTAAATGACAGGTATGGTGATAAGAAAAATAGTAGTGGAAGGTGTTATACAGAGAGTAATTTTGGGGAATCCAAGCATTCATAGAAACTAAAAAGAGGATAAAGATGAATTCAGAATACCAGCTAAGAGAACGTGAACGACCAATATGAATTACCCAGAGCAGATACATGTCGATGAGGATAATGATGAAAAGTAATTGCACCACTACAGTAAGAAAAGGCCAACTGTGAACATACCAATTGAAATTGTGCCAACTGAGGAGAAACCAATTGATGTAATGGGACATTGCTGCTACAACAGTGCGTGGCAACATGGAGGAGAACTAATCTTCATTCAGATAAAATAAATCAATTAGTAATCAAGGGAATGGCACATCAGAGATTAGAAAACAATCTTTTAAGTTGCAAATCACTGAAGACAAATCAAAAAGAGATCAGAAACCATATTGATATAATCAAACTCACAATCAAGAAGAAAAGACATTAAAACAGTACCCAAATGAGGAGAAAGATTCTAATACATGAAAATAAGGGACAAATTAAAAACCCAGATGAAAAAATAAAAGGAAAAAGATAAGGATGAGATTAGGGCAGAAAAAAGTGAAATAAAAGCAAAATTAAAAATCAAAATAAGATGAGAAAGATGCAGTGAATGAGATACGTAAGGGGGAAAACAGAAATTCTGTAAAAAAAGGTGGAAGAATCAAAGATTGACTAGTGTTGACTTTATCGCGTGACTTTGTCGCTCTCGTTATCACTATGAAAAAACCAAAACATCACGTTATTTGGTTATTACATCAGATGGATGATATACGGTATGGGGACCCTATTCTGCTAACCAGGAGAAACTAATGAGTTGGCATACAGAGCACAAACATCTGGAGAAAATAAAATCTGAATAACTAAAAAGAATCACAAATTCCACGAGGCTACGAAATTCCACTAAACTTGAATCCACTAACAATGATGAGGATAGTTTTATTATTATTATTATTTATGGATCCGATAGCCCCTATGAAATCCTGGATTGATTGGGGTATATCCAGATTAATTGGGGTACACCCAATTTTAAATGGACTCTTTTAAAGGTTTCAGGGTGAGTCCTAATGGGTAAGTTACAGAACTACCCTTACCCTTTAAAAACCTATTACCCTAAATCAGTTTTAATCTTTTCATTTCATCTTATTCTTCTCTTATTCTCTTCTTCTTATCCTCCACAACCATACCGGCTCCATCACCCCCACCACAATCAAAACTCGTCGATTAATTCAATGAAATCGTCGATTCAAAAACTTAGATTAATCTTCATCAATGGATCCACCACGACAGAATGGAACTCGTACGAAAGGCGCTAATCGAAAACCCAATGAGTATAACCCTGGAATTGCAAGTTTGGTTCAAAAGAAAGTGAAGAAAAAAACCGTCGAAGAAGGATAATTCGCATCCGCTGAAACACGAGAAATGGTGCGCTTAAGAAAGTAAGGGCTTACTTAAACTCACTCTAGTACTTTTATTCGATGTTTTCATGTCAAATTAGGTCAGAAAAATCGATTATTTGATTTTCAGTTATTATCGCCGGCAAGGTATTATGTTATCGACCTTGTCGGCTTTTCATAGTTAGGGTTTGGCCGGCAGGCTCTTTGGTTGAAGATCGTGCCGGTTGTTGAATACCTGTAACTGGTACTTGCAGGGCCGGCAAGTTATTCAACCTCAGACCCTGCCGGCTACAGTTTTTTTTTAGCCGGGTTGGTTATAATTTTTTACCTTGCCGGCTGTATTTCAAGTTTTTTGTGTCTCCTGATGCCTTGAATTTTTAAAACCAGAATGGTATTTGGATAAAACGATGTCGGGTGTTTGTCAGCCGACAACGTATGGGTAATGGACCTTGCAGACCTGTAATGTGGAAAATCCTTGTATCTCATGTGTTCATATTTGTTATAAGCCGGCAGGTTATTTGATGATACCCTGCTGACTATAGTTTAGCCGGCATATATGTTTTAGTCGACCTTTCCGGACATGATTCCGCCGGATTGGTTATATTTGTGGACCCTGCCGACCTGTATTTTTTTTCTTTTCTTAATTGTTCTTGTTTAGGTTGAAAAGGGAAAAGAAGAAAGCTATGGAAGTTCTTAGTCCTCCTTCAAGACCTCTGATAGACACATTTTTGTGTTTAATTTGATCTCAATACTATATATTGTTGGCACTCGAGTTTGTACTAATTTTGGTGTTTTATGTGTTTGTAGGCACCTTTGGAAAATAAACATTTTTTGGAAAATTCGGCTCGAAAAGTTGGTAAAAGCCCCGGAGGACACGTGTTATTCGGACTCTCACTGTTGGATAAGGGGCACCTCAATTACTAAGGGGCACCCCAGGTCACCCCAAAAGGCATCTGTTATTCGCACCCCAGTACAGGATTAGGGGGAGGTCATCTTCTCCATTTGAATTTTGTTTTTGGCGGGAAAATGGAAAACACTTCTGCAGATTTTTGATCGAATTGTTGAACGTGTTCAAGGGAGATTCAATGGCTGATTTTTGGTAGATAGTTGTGATATGGCCTATTAAACACACTGTGGGCGTTTGGTTCGACCATAATTGGCTAGAATCAGCTAAACAATTCACGGGTTGAAAACAGGGCAGTTCGTGTATATCACGGGTTTCACGTGATTTGGAGAAGATTCAACGTGTTTTATGCGTGCATGGAAGACCCTCACAGCCTGTTGGAGCGTGAAGGAGTTAAATATGGTAATTTGGAGGCTTGAAAACGCGTGAGAAGATGAAACAGGAAAGAAAATATTCCCAGAAATATTTTGTTTACTGCCGAGTTAAAGAGAATTATGTGGAATGAATGAGAAAGATTCGATGGGTCTGTTGACTATAAATAGGTTGATGGGGTTGAGTAGAAGGGGTGTCGAGAGTCTGGGGGGCTGAGGAGAGCCAGAGAAGAAGAAATTCGAGTTTTCCCAAACTCGGTTTCTGCTGCTGCTGCTACTGAAGAACATGAAGAACACGAAGAACGGACCCGCACCAACAGTCGTTTTTCTACAGTAATAACGACTCACACCTGTGGGTCGTACATCAGGCAGACTTATTTGCTACAGCGTTTGCGACACAGCTGCAGCAGTCTTATTTTGTCACTGAGGGTCTTAGTTCTCTGGTTTGTAACAATTTTTTTTTTTTGTAATTATTATTATTATTTTTTGTATTTTCTTTTCATTGGACTGGACTTTGGACAATTTATTTTAATTTTAAACCCTACGGAAGGGTTATATAAAAAAAAATTTATATAAACTGTTTGCAGGGAAGGACGACGATTACAATATCGTCTCGGCCCCTCGGGTTCGTACACGACATAGGAGTCGTGGCCCGAGTCGACTTCAGCGGTTCTTCGCCCGTCTGGTACGAGAGGTAAACTTCTAAACACCCACGAATCTCCTGTCAGCGGGTTTACTGTCTGCCTTAAGTTGATTATATGTTGAGGACTGAACCGGCTACTTTAATTTCCGAGTAAAGGGAAAGAACTGGCCATATAAGATAAGGGTTCGGATTTCATCACCGTTCCCTTCTTGCCCGCCTTAGGTAAACGAAACCTAACGCGAACCCAAGCTTAAAATTTGATTAGAACGAGACCGATAGGGTAACGAGCTTAGTAGGAAAGTCGTTCGAAAAATATTGGTTACTCTTTTAGCATACTTCGAAGTTCATGATGGTTTCTGTGAGTTGAATGCGTGACTGCGCCGCCTTGTGATAGCGGTGAGGCCTTGGGTATCAAAGCTCCACTGATTCCCTCGCCTCAATTCAACTTACTTTGACTCGGATTGATTCCAGAGGGGTTTGCTTAAATTGTAACGAATTCCCTTTCGAAGGATTAGAAGCTGGTCTAGAAACAATCTAAGTGGAGCCATCATGCTTTTTGTTTGCTATAAATCAGTAGGTTTGATTTGGTCGAGTCAGCCTTGTTTGTGATTGTGTAGAATTCCCTTGCAATTAAGAATGTCGAACTGGTATGACAGAAGCCAATACAATGAGTATCGATCTGAATTTGAATATGGACATCATCATTTTTATGACCATGTGGGAATAGTAGTTGGGAACGCCACCTTTTCAAGGTTATGGTTCATACCATGGTGAGCCCAATTACTATCCACACGCGAATTGGTCTTACGAGCAAGAAAATCAGGAAACTATAGTACTGGTTACTCGTTTTTGGAAACTAGTCCTGATTATGATATTTCTGAACCTGTTCCATCTCTAGAAGAGACCCAACAACGGATTGAAAGGACGTATAAACGTTTAGTTGCAATGAATAGTTCAAAAGAAGAGTGTACACGTATTCTGAGATGATAAACGAGAGTGGTAAACGTATAAGTGTTATGCTCAGTGAAATTCAGGCACGTCTAGAGGCAGAAAATGAACAGTTGGCTAATGCTGCTCGAAATAATCTAAATTTCCAAAATAGGGTTTCTAATTCTACCCTTGATATCAATAGTGAATATTTGCCTAATTTAGAGGACGAGGCTAGAATAAAAGACACTACTTATTTAGATAAGGTTCAATCATCTTTGTACTATTATGATGATGAGGATAGTAGTAATGAAGAATCTGAAATATGTAGGCATAGTAATCAGGAATCTATTAATCCAATTGAGCTTTATAATGATATTTCTAGTTCAAATCCAAATAATTTTTATGATTATTCACCTATTCAAAAGGACGAGGATTTGATTAGGGATACCACCGTTTTAGACGATGTAGTTTTTCCTTTTGATTACGAAGCCGATAATGCTTTAGAGGAACGGGTTTATTCCGAAAATGCTGTTTTAGAGTCTAGCGACTTAGAAACAATAGTCTTAGAGAAAATGAACTCGTAGAGCTATTAAATATGATGAGGATGCGTCACTTGAGTATAACCTCGAAGAAGAAGCAATTGACTATTTTCAGGATTCCAATGATCTAGAAATTAAGGAAATTGTAGCTAGTTATCTAGAGATACCCAAAAATCTAAGTTTGGGGGTGATTATCATTCTCCTGTGCCATACCTTTAGCTCTTACAGATCCCTCATTTTGGACTTGATATCTCTGCCTCAACCATTTTACAAGATTACCTTCATACTCGTTTTCCCGAACCTAATGATGTCCAGGAAGAAGTTCAGTCGTTAGAAACCCATCCTCTGGTTGATGTGGTTTTCCCAGGCTATGATACCCAGATTGACTTTGTTTTCCCACCAAATAGTTTTCTTCCAAATGTGGGAACATTTATTTTTCAAATGTGTCGAATATTAAGTTGTGAGACTAAACCTAAATGCTTTAGGAAATTAGAATCGACACGTTTGCTTAAGAGTGACCACTACTCTCATTGTGGTCAATTTTGTAAGTCAAATCTTATTGACTTAGAGGATCCTCAGTTATTTAGGTTATTATTGTGCACTTCTAAGATCATATTTGAGTTTTTCCAGACTCTAGGACCTAATGATTCGGATCCCACCTATGAAGAAACGCAACCAATGAAAATATTTTATTTAGACCCTTTCTTAGAACCTGAACCTGAACCACAATTAGATATAAATATCTTAATCAGGAAACTAGATAAGGGCATGTTATCCTTGTTCACTTTCTTGGGTTATTGTAGTTTCCTTTGGTCAGCTCTTTTTGGTTTTGAAGACCCACACTTATTTCGGCTGTTACTTTATGATTCTATGAGGTGACTAATTCCTTCCGATGTCTGGCTGAAGACTTTAAACTTAGCACTTCTTGGGAGGTAACCCAATCTCATGAAACATGGTAATATCTTTCCTTAACCCATTTTGCTTCAAATGGTAACAGTTTCTCCTTGTTCATATGCTTTTAATTTTATCTTTAGAACATTGAGGACAATGTTAGATTTAAGTTTGGGGGTATGGGAGAAACTTTTTAGTTGCAGTTTTGAAACTTCTAGCGTCACATGGTATCCGGTTAGCTAAGTTTACATACTGTTTCTCACCGAAAAGATAGAAATTGGAATGCTAGGGATAACACCTTATTGAGACATTAGAGAAAAAGACATTGAGATCCTTGAAATTCAGGAGAGAACTTGTTCCTTTTAGAGGGTAACCGTTATGTACCTAACCATACATGATGGAAAGGCAAGTAGGTCAGGGAAATTCCAGAAAGACAAAGCAACCTCACAATGTAGTCTTAGTTACTGGATTGCGACTCTCTCAGTAGAAACTTATCATCATTAACAAGCGGAGCGACATCAAAATCTATGAAGAAAGTGAAGACGTTTTAGGTTTAGAAGCAACAATACAAGAGAATAATTCAAAAATCAAAGTTGAAGTTATAAGAGCAAATGATATAAGTTGTTAGAATCCATGATACAAAGACATCACAAGTTGCGAAGATCCAAGTTTTGAAAGTCCTTCTCTCATGGCCATGTAAATTTTTCTCTTGTAATTTTTTGTTTTTCAAAAAAAAAAAAAAATGAAAAATGAAAAAAAAAAGAAAGAAATGAATGAAACATCATTACGTTCTTTTTGTTCAATAAGGCCATAGAGAAGAAGAAATTTATAAGTCAAGCAAGAAATCGAAGAGAAGAGTTAATTGTCAAGGTTCTATGAGGTTCGAGAGTTTATCATCAACAGTTGAAGACCGAAGAAGGCATTGTTTCTACTGAGCACTGTGAGAGAGTCGAAGAAAGATGCATTTTGGTTGCTTTGTTAGTATGCTTTCAATCTGGCACAAAATCTTTCTAGCACTGGTTTAACTCATCACACGTAATTAGTCCAGATGTGTAGCAGATTTCCCTCTCATTTTTATCTCTCTCCTAATCTTATCCAGCTGTAAAGCAGCGGACGCATCTTACAATGTTTCTCTAGCTGTGTAGCGGATCTCTCTTTATCTAGCAGTCGTGTGGATGTGTCTCCCCTTTTCTTCAGTCAGCTTTAGAGCTGACACCTTTAATTTCTCTCGTATTCTACTTACTTGGAGATAGGTTGAGAATATGTATGTCCTCATAGATCTTTGGATACTTGTGACCAATTAGGAGTAAAGGTTTTGTGGGTACACCTCTGGTAAACCCTCCGGAGACAACACTCCGCCGCTAGGGCCACCTAGCGGTTTAACGGCCTGCTGCACGTGTTATGTGTAGTCTTTTTATCTTTTCAAAAATAAATTTTGCTCGAGGACTAGCAAATAATAAGTTTGGGGGTATTTGATAGACACATTTTTGTGTTTAATTTGATCTGAATACTATATATTGTTGGCACTCGAGTTTGTACTAATTTTGGTGTTTTATGTGTTTGTAGGCACCTTTGGAAAATAAACATTTTTTGGAAAATTCGGCTCGAAAAGTTGGTTAAAGCCCCGGAGGACACGTGTTATTCGGACTCTCACCGTTGGATAAGGGGCACCTCAATTACTAAGGGGCACCCCAGGTCACCCCAAAAGGCATCTGCTATTCGCACCCCAGTACAGGATTAGGGGGAGGTCATCTTCTCCATTTGAATTTTGTTTTTGGCGGGAAAATGGAGAACACTTCTGCAGATTTTTGATCGAATTATTGAACGTGTTCTAGGGAGATTCAATGGCTGATTTTTGGTAGATAGTTGTGATATAGCCTATTAAACACACTGTGGGCGTTTGGTTCGACCAGAATTGGCTAGAATCAGCTAAACAATTCACGGGTTGAAAACAGGGCAGTTCGTGTATATCACGGGTTTCATGTGATTTGGAGAAGATTCAACGTGTTTTGTGCGTGCATGGAAGACCCTCACAGCCTGTTGGAGCGTGAAGGAGTTAAATATGGTAATTTGGAGGCTTGAAAACGTGTGAGAAGATGAAACATGAAAGAAAATATTCCCAGAAATATTTTGTTTACTGCCGAATTAAAGAGAATTATATGGAGTGAATGAGCAAGATTCGATGGGTCTGTTGGCTATAAATAGGTTGATGGGGTTGAGTAGAAGGGGTGTCGAGAGTCTGGGGGGATGAGGAGAGCCAGAGAAGAAGAAATTCGAGTTTTCCCAAACTCGGTTTCTGCTGCTGCTGCTACTGAAGAACATGAAGAACACGAAGAACGGACCTGCACCATCAGTCGTTTTTCTACAGTAATAACGACTCACACCTGTGGGTCGTACATCAGGCAGACTTATTTGCTACATCGTTTGCGACACAGCTGCAGCAGTCTTATTTTGTCACTGAGGGTCTTAGTTCTCTGGTTTGTTACAATTTTTTTTTTTTTGTAATTATTATTATTATTTTTTGTATTTTATTTTCATTGGACTGGACTTTGGACAATTTATTTTAATTTTAAACCCTACGGAAGGGTTATATAAAAAAATAATTTATATAAACTGTTTGCAGGGAAGGACGACGATTACAATATCGTCTCGGCCCCTCGGGTTCGTACACGACATAGGAGTCGTGGCCCGAGTCGACTTCAGCGGTTCTTCGCCCGTCTGGTACGGGAGGTAAACTTCTAAACACCCGTGAATCTCCTGTCAGCGGGTTTACTGTCTGCCTTAAGGTGATTATATGTTGAGGACTGAACTGGCTGCTTTAATTTCCTAGTAAAGGGAAAGAACTGTCCATATAAGATAAGGGTTCGGATTTCATGACCGTTCCCTTCTTGCCCGCCTTAGGTAAACGAAACCTAACGCGAACCCAAGCTTAAAATTTGATTAGAACGAGACCGATAGGGTAACGAGCTTAGTAGGAAAGTCGTTCGAAAAATATTGGTTACTCTTTTAGCATACTTCGAAGTTCATGATGGTTTCTGTGAGTTGAATGCGTGACTGTGCCGCCTTGTGATAGCGGTGAGGCCTTGGGTATCAAAGCTCCACTGAGATTCCCTCGCCTCAATTCAACTTACTTTGACTCGGATTGATTCCAGAGGGGTTTGCTTAAATTGTAACGAATTCCCTTTCGAAGGATTAGAAGCTGGTCTAGAAACAATCTAAGTGGAGCCATCATGCTTTTTGTTTGCTATAAATCAGTAGGTTTGATTTGGTCGAGTCAGCCTTGTTTGTGATTGTGTATAATTCCCTTGCAATTAAGAATGTCGAACTGGTATGACAGAAGCCAATACAATGGGTATCGATCTGAATTTGAATATGGACATCATCATTTTTATGACCATAGTGGGAATAGTAGTTGGGAACGCCGACCTTTTCAAGGTTATGGTTCATACCATGGTGAGCCCAATTACTATCCACACGCGAATTGGTCTTACGAGCAAGAAAATCAGGAACACTGTAGTACTGGTTACTCGTTTTTGGAAACTAGTCCTGATTATGATATTTCTGAACCTGTTCCATCTCTAGAAGAGACCCAACAACGGATTGAAAGGACGTATAAACGTTTAGTTGCAATGAATAGTTCAAAAGAAGAGTGTACACGATATTTTGAGATGATAAACTAGAGTGGTAAACGTATAAGTGTGTTATGCTCAATGAAATTCAGGCACGTCTAGAGGCAGAAAATGAACAGTTGGCTAATGCTGCTCGAAATAATCCAAATTTCCAAAATAGGGTTTCTAATTCTACCCTTGATATCAATAGTGAATATTTGCCTAATTTAGAGGACGAGGCTAGAATAAAAGACACTACTTATTTAGATAAGGTTTAATCATCTTTGTACTATTATGATGATGAGGATAGTAGTAATGAAGAATCTGAAATATGTAGGCATAGTAATCAGGAATCTATTAATCCAATTGAGCTTTACAATGATTCTATTATTTCTAGTTCAAATCCAAATAATTTTTATGATTATTAACCTATTCAAAAGGACGAGGATTTGATTAGGGATACCACCGTTTTAGACGATGTAGTTTTTTCTTTTGATTACGAAGCCGATAATGCTTTAGAGGAACGGTTTTATTCCGAAAATGCTGTTTTAGAGTCTATTGACTTAGAAACAATAGTCTTAGACGAAGAAAATGAACTCGTAGAGCTATTAAATATGAGTGAGGATGCGTCACTTGAGTATAACCTCGAAGAAGCAATTAAATAAGAGCAAATGATATAAGTTGTTAGAATCCATGATACCAAGACATCACAAGTTGCGAAGATCCAAGTTTTGAAAGTCCTTCTCTCATGGCCATGTAAATTTTTGTCTTGTAATTTTTTGTTTTCAAAAAAAAAAAAAAAAAAGAAACATCATTACGTTCCTTTTGTTTAATAAGGCCATAGGGAAGAAGAAATTTATAAGTCAAGCAAGAAATCGAAGAGAAGAGTTAATTGTCAAGGTTCTATGAGGTTCGAGAGTTTATCATCAACAGTTGAAGACCGAAGAAGGCGTTGTTTCTACTGAGCACTGTGAGAGAGTCGAAGAAAGATGCATTTTGGTTGCTTTGTTAGTATGCTTTCAATCTGGCACAAAATCTTTCTAGCACTGGTTTAACTCATCACACGTAATTAGTCCAGATGTGTAGCAGATGTCCCTCTCATTTTTATCTCTCTCCTAATCTTATCCAGCTGTAAAGCAGCGGACGCATCTTACAATGTTTATCTAGCTGTGTAGCGGATATCTCTTTATCTAGCAGTCGTGTGGATGTGTCTCCCCTTTTCTTCAGTCAGCTTTAGAGCTGACACCTTTAATTTCTCTGGTATTCTACTTACTTGGAGATAGGTTGAGAATATGTATGTCCTCATAGATCTTTGGATACTTGTGACCAATTAGGAGTAAAGGTTTTGTGGGTACACCTCTGGTAACCCTCCGGAGACAACACTCCGCCGCTAGGGCCACCTAGCGGTTTAACGGCCTGCTGCACGTGTTATGTGTAGTCTTTTTATATTTTCAAAAATAAATTTTGCTCGAGGACTAGCAAATAATAAGTTTGGGGGTATTTGATAGACACATTTTTGTGTTTAATTTGATCTGAATACTATATATTGTTGGCACTCGAGTTTGTACTAATTTTGGTGTTTTATGTGTTTGTAGGCACCTTTGGAAAATAAACATTTTTTGGAAAATTCGGCTCGAAAAGTTGGTTAAAGCCCCGGAGGACACGTGTTATTCGGACTCTCACCGTTGGATAAGGGGCACCTCAATTACTAAGGGGCACCCCAGGTCACCCCAAAAGGCATCTGCTATTCACACCCCAGTACAGGATTAGGGGGAGTCATCTTCTCCATTTGAATTTTGTTTTTGGCGGGAAAATGGAGAACACTTCTGCAGATTTTTGATCGAATTGTTGAACATGTTCTAGGGAGATTCAATGGCTGATTTTTGGTAGATAGTTGTGATATGGCCTATTAAACACACTGTGGGCGTTTGGTTCGACCAGAATTGGCTAGAATCAGCTTAACAATTCACGGGTTGAAAACAGGGCAGTTCGTGTATATCACGGGGTTCACGTGATTTGGAGAAGATTCAACGTGTTTTGTGCGTGCATGGAAGACCCTCACAGCCTGTTGGAGCGTGAAGGAGTTAAATATGGTAATTTGGAGGCTTGAAAACACGTGAGAAGATGAAACAGGAAAGAAAATATTCCCAGCAATATTTTCTTTACTGCCGAGTTAAAGAGAATTATATGGAGTGAATGAGCAAGATTCGATGGGTCTGTTGGCTATAAATAGGTTGTTGGGGTTGAGTAGAAGGGGTGTCGAGAGTCTGGGGGGCTGAGGAGAGCCAGAGAAGAAGAAATTCGAGTTTTCCCAAACTCGGTTTCTGTTGCTGCTGCTACTGAAGAACATGAAGAACACGAAGAACGGACCTGCACCAGCAGTCGTTTTTCTACAGTAATAACGACTCACACCTGTGGGTCGTACATCAGGCAAACTTATTTGCTACAGCGTTTGCAACACAGCTGCAGCAGTCTTATTTTGTCACTGAGGGTCATAGTTCTCTGGTTTGTAACAATTTTTTTTTTGTAATTATTATTATTATTATTTGTATTTTATTTTCATTGGACTGGACTTTGGACAATTTATTTTAATTTTAAACCCTACGGAAGGGTTATATAAAAAAATAATTATATAAACTGTTTGCAGGGAAGGACGACGATTACAATATCGTCTCGGCCCCTCGGGTTCGTACACGACATAGGAGTCGTGGCCCGAGTCGACTTCAGCGGTTCTTCGCCCGTCTGGTACGGGAGGTAAACTTCTAAACACCCGCGAATCTCCTGTCAGCGGGTTTACTGTCTGCCTTAAGGTGATTATATGTTGAGGACTGAACCGGCTGCTTTAATTTCCTAGTAAAGGGCAAGAACTGTCCATATAAGATAAGGGTTCGGATTTCATGACCGTTCCCTTCTTGCCCGCCTTAGGTAAACGAAACCTAACGCGAACCCAAGCTTAAAATTTGATTAGAACGAGACCGATAGGGTAACGAGCTTAGTAGGAAAGTCGTTCGAAAAATATTGGTTACTCTTTTAGCATACTTCGAAGTTCATGATGGTTTCTGTGAGTTGAATGCGTGACTGCGCCGCCTTGTGATAGCGGTGAGGCCGTGGGTATCAAAGCTCCACTGAGATTCCCTCGCCTCAATTCAACTTACTTTGACTCGGATTGATTCCAGAGGGGTTTGCTTAAATTGTAACGAATTCCCTTTCGAAGGATTAGAAGCTGGTCTAGAAACAATCTAAGTGGAGCCATCATGCTTTTTGTTTGCTATAAATCAGTAGGTTTGATTTGGTCGAGTCAGCCTTGTTTGTGATTGTGTAGAATTCCCTTGCAATTAAGAATGTCGAACTGGTATGACAGAAGCCAATACAATGAGTATCGATCTGAATTTGAATATGGACATCATCATTTTTATGACCATAGTGGGAATAGTAGTTGGGAACGCCGACCTTTTCAAGGTTATGGTTCATACCATGGTGAGCCCAATCACTATCCACACGCGAATTGGTCTTACGAGCAAGAAAATCAGGAACACTATAGTACTGGTTACTCGTTTTTGGAAACTAGTCCTGATTATGATATTTCTGAACCTGTTCCATCTCTAGAAGAGACCCAACAACGGATTGAAAGGACGTATAAACGTTTAGTTGCAATGAATAGTTCAAAAGAAGAGTGTACACGATATTCTGAGATGATAAACGAGAGTCGTAAACGTATAAGTGTGTTATGCTCAATGAAATTCAAGCACGTCTAGAGGCAGAAAATGAACAGTTGGCTAATGCTGCTCGAAATAATCTAAATTTCCAAAATAGGGTTTCTAATTCTACCCTTGATATCAATAGTGAATATTTGCCTAATTTAGAGGACGAGGCTAGAATAAAAGACACTACTTATTTAGATAAGGTTTAATCATCTTTGTACTATTATGATGATGAGGATAGTAGTAATGAAGAATCTGAAATATGTAGGCATAGTAATCAGGAATCTATTAATCCAATTGAGCTTTATAATGATTCTATTATTTCTAGTTCAAATCCAAATAATTTTTATGATTGTTAACCTATTCAAAAGGACGAGGATTTGATTAGGGATACCACCGTTTTAGACGATGTAGTTTTTTCTTTTGATTACGAAGCCGATAATGCTTTAGTGGAACGGTTTTATTCCGAAAATGCTGTTTTAGAGTCTAGTGACTTAGAAACAATAGTCTTAGACGAAGAAAATGAACTCGTAGAGCTATTAAATATGAGTGAGGATGCGTCACTTGAGTATAACCTCGAAAAAGCAATTAAATAAGAGCAAATGATATAAGTTGTTAGAATCCATGATACCAAGACATCACAAGTTGCGAAGATCCAAGTTTTGAAAGTCCTTATCTCATGGCCATGTAAATTTTTGTCTTGTAATTTTTTGTTTTCAAAAAAAGAAAAAAAAATGAAACATCATTACGTTTCTTTTGTTCAATAAGGCCATAGGGAAGAAAAAATTTATAAGTCAAGCAAGAAATCGAAGATAAGAGTTAATTGTCAAGGTTCTATGAGGTTCGAGAGTTTATCATCAACAGTTGAAGACCGAAGAAGGCGTTGTTTCTACTGAGCACTGTGAGAGAGTCGAAGAAAGATGCATTTTGGTTGCTTTGTTAGTATGCTTTCAATCTGGCACAAAATCTTTCTAGCACTGGTTTAACTCATCACACGTAATTAGTCCAGATGTGTAGCAGATGTCCCTCTCATTTTATCTCTCTCCTAATCTTATCCAGCTGTAAAGCAGCGGACGCATCTTACAATGTTTATCTAGCTGTGTAGCGGATATCTCTTTATCTAGCAGTCGTGTGGATGTGTCTCCCATTTTCTTCAGTCAGCTTTAGAGCCGACACCTTTAATTTCTCTGGCATTCTACTTACTTGGAGATAGGTTGAGAATATGTATGTCCTCATAGATATTTGGATACTTGTGACCAAGTAGGAGTAAAGGTTTTGTGGGTACACCTCTGGTAAACCCTCCGGAGACAACACTCCGCCGCTAGGGACACCTTGCGGTTTAACGGCCTGCTGCACGTGTTATGTGTAGTCTTTTTATCTTTTCAAAAATAAATTTTGCTCGAGGACTAGCAAATAATAAGTTTGGGGGTATTTGATAGACACATTTTTTTGTTTAATTTGATCTGAATACTATATATTGTTGGCACTCGAGTTTGTACTAATTTTGGTGTTTTATGTGTTTGTAGGCACCTTTGGAAAATAAACATTTTTTGGAAAATTCGGCTCGAAAAGTTGGTTAAAGCCCCGGAGGACACGTGTTATTCGGACTCTCACCGTTGGATAAGGGACACCTCAATTACTAAGGGGCACCCCAGGTCACCCCAAAAGGCATCTGCTATTCACACCCCAGTACAGGATTAGGGGGAGGTCATCTTCTCCATTTGAATTTTGTTTTTGGCGGGAAAATGGAGAACACTTCTGCAGATTTTTGATCGAATTGTTGAACGTGTTCTAGGGAGATTCAATGGCTGATTTTTGGTAGATAGTTGTGATATGGCCTATTAAACACACTGTGGGCGTTTGGTTCGACCAGAATTGGATAGAATCAACTAAACAATTCACGGGTTGAAAACATGGCAGTTCGTGTATATCACGGGTTTCACGTGATTTGGAGAAGATTCAACGTGTTTTGTGCGTGCATGGAAGACCCTCACATCTCTGTTGGAGCGTGAAGGAGTTAAATATGGTAATCTGGAGGCTTGAAAACGCGTGAGAAGATGAAACAGGAAAGAAAATATTCCCAGAAATATTTTCTTTACTGCCGAGTTAAAGAGAATTATATGGAGTGAATGAGCGAGATTCGATGGGTCTGTTGGCTATAAATAGGTTGCTGGGTTGAGTAGAAGGGGTGTCGAGAGTTTGGGGTCGATAGGAGAGCTCAGGAGCGAGAAATCAAGAGTTGATGAAACTCTGTTTCTTCTCCTGCTGATGATGAAGAACACCAAGAACACAAAGAACAGACTCGCAGGGACAGTCGTTTATCAACAGTGAAACAGACTCACAGGCGTGGGTCGTAGGTGTGGGTCTTAGAGCTACAGTAACAATAGCACTTCTTTTGTGTCGTTTATTTTGGACGCTTTCTGTGGGTCGCATATTCACTGTTTTATTATTTCATCTCCATTCTCATCCTTGTAAATACCCTTTGAGCAATAAAAATGAATTTTGAGCGTGTTTTCAATATGCGGAGCTAGAACCCATCACTGGGACGACGGAGGAAGCTGTTTTTCACCCATGTGGTAATTCTATTTAATTTCTCTATGACTATTTGCACTATTATAATTGATTTATTATTTTTCTTGATTATTTGTGATTTCGTTTGATGTCGCATGCTTAGTCTTAGGTACTTTTGATGCGTCATGCTTGTGATTTACATATAATTCTGTATAAAATCTACCTTGGCAAAGATTTAGAGTCGATGTTTGTTATTTTATGAGCTTTAATTGTCCGGAATTAAATATTGAACTGCATGAATGTGAGAATTGTTGGAATCCCGAGTCCCAGTACCTCTCGCCCATTGTTAATATTTTTGTATATATATTTTTATTAAATCTAAAAATTCCATTTCCTTGACAAGTCTGAAACGAATCTTTTTACCACTATCACTACAACAACTTTTGGAAAAACATCAACCTCCTCGTTTTGGTGATAAACTCTTGACTTTAACACATCGAGGGGTATACGTTGTGCCGGGAACGCTCAAGATCCGTGTACCGAATGATTCTCAACCACCATCGGAACCCATTGCTTCAGACGATACTCCAGATGAAGACCAATCAATTCCATCTGGTAGAAGAGGTGATGATGATGATGATGTTGATGAAAGAACTCCGGCTGCTGGAGGAGGTAACAGTGATGATGATGATGATGATGATGATGGTGATGAAGACATGCCTAATGTTGGAGAAGGTGATGATGATGATGATGGTAATGGAGATAAAGATAAGGAAATCGAAGAAGAAATTATTGAAGAGGCAGTGGAAGAAGAAGGTGATGGAGAACAAAGTCAAGCTAATGTTAAACAAACTGAAGCTTCAACTTCAACTTAAACTGGAACGAAGAAGAGGGTGCTCACTAAACCATCTAATTCTCACATTCCTCCCACTCACTTGATGCTTACACTGAAAAAAGGTGAGCTTCCAAGGGGGACCCCAGGAGATGGTGGAAATGTTCTTTTTGGATACAAAGACTCATGGGCATGTACGATACATAATACTATCGTACGTAATCTCAATCCGTCTTTTTTTTATTCAAGTGTGTAACTATCTTAAATTTGCGCCATATGTTTGTATTTCTTTTCATTTTATTTTTTGGGTATTTAGGATCACAATCATGTCGTCCGTCTCATGAGGCGCCAAGCTTCGTGTTCAGTGACTAAGACTTGGGATCTTGATCTAGAATGTGAGGAGGTGAAAGTGATTGTCAAGAACTCCGGGTTGTAGCCTGCGGTGGAGAGTTCGAATATTTAGCATGATAGAGTTACCGTATGTGCATTCTGTGAGAGGTTCTACGGAGAGACTGATATAATGTTATTCTCATTATGTGAGATGGCGATAACTCCCGATAATGCTCATCAAATTCTAGGCCTCGAGGTTGATGGAAAAGAAGTCAGTGAGGGATTCAATAATAAGTTTTCTTTCAAGGATATTTACGAATACATCCAGAAATTGTTCGGTTGGAATCAGAATGAGACGGAGTCTATTCTTGAGAGAAGGATGGTCGTCTAACCAAGAAGTTTAATCTGAAGAAGTTGAGGGACACATTATTGGAGACAAAGAAAATCTTTGATAAGGAAGGAAGGGTGAACCCGGTGCGAATCAATGCTACCGCGTCGGCTTATTTGCTATACGTCCTGGGAAAATGTATCTTCCCCGACAGTTTCGGAAGCTTGGTCAACGCCAGTTACTTGCAACTATTGGATCCCTTAGATAATATGTGTGAGTATTCTTGGGGTACTGCGGTGGTCGCCTTCTTGAACAATGAGTTGACAAAGTGTTCTAGGGCACTCACTGTGTAAGTAAACGAAAACACATGTCTCTTCCAGGTAATTTTATTGTCTAAATCATTTACATTTGCAAAATTCTCGTAAGATAAGATTCTTACTAAACTTGTTTTTTGCATAGGTTTGGATATATGAGCACTTCCCTTCTTTGTTCAAAACCAACTCCTACGTCAAAGTGGATGCGACTGTTGCGGTTGATAAGCCAAGAGCGCAAAGGTACAGTTTTAAAGGTACTCAGGATAAGGACATGCTACAAAATCTTATCAAACTCCGAATCACCATCGACAAATTGACTGCGGAGGAGGTGGTATTTGATCCGTATCGAGATGCTAGAAAACAAGGTTTAATGCAAAGGAGAGATGAAGTTGCATTATACTACGGACCCTTGTTGTGCTCATCGGGATATTCAGTGTACGATCCACATCGGGTAATGCGACAATTGGGTTACGACTAAGAAGAACCTCATTTCGATGAAGAAAAGACGTTCTTTACTTTGTTAAAGGATGACTGCTCCACGTCTCAGAAAACTATTAACGTCGCTTACGCTCCACCGCCAGCTCTAGAACATTGGAACGATAGACGTGGCCGTAACATCGATGTGAGTCTTTTGGACGAGGTTACCACCATTAATGAAGCTAGTGAGAGATACATGGCGTGGTAATTGGGTTGGGATCGTCCTACTGTGATTAGGGAAATGACTGCTGAAGAATTGGCTCGTAAGAGGAAGATGGCATCGAAAGACCCAGCAAAAAGTCTTAAGTTCTTTGTAGGTATTTTAGAGTTGCTCTTACTATTTTAAGATTACATTATCGAATCATTCTATTAATTGTTTGTTGTTTAATTGAAAATAGAAGGAGCAGTTGACGACCTTTGTGAAAGTGTTGTGTTGCGCGAAAGACCGAGGAGAGCCTTTGTCGATTGAAGAGCAAAGCAAGCACATTGACTATGCTTGCAATATTGACAGTGAGGATGCCCATGAATTGTTCAAGCAAGATGATTTTGAAGTAAAGAGGGAAGAAAAATCCAGGAGGGAAGCACAAGCCAAGCTGAATGCTGACAAAAAGAGGGCTCGTAGCGGTCGTGGTGGTGAAGGTAGTAGTAGTGGTAGTGTAACTAAACGGGGTCGTGGTCATGGTCGTGGTCGTGGTGGTGAATAAATGCTTTTCATAGTTTATTACTTTATGTTATGGTGGACAAATGTTTAAGTTAATGGTGTGGACAAATGTTTTTTTAAGGTTTATGGGACATGTTTTCGTATTTTGGACAAAAATTGTTGGATTTCTAGTTGTCGAATGAATGGTTTGTTTAGCTATGTAAAGTTTCAATGTTTATACCGGCATTCTTTTTTTAATATACAGTACTGACCACACCAGGGCCGGCAAGGTTTTGAACTGTCAGACTGTCGGCCCTGACAGCAGAAAATGCTTGCATACCAGGGTCGGCAAGGTAATCAAATTAATACCAAGCCGGCTGTTATACAACCGGCAGAAAAAACCTTATCCTGATGCCTAAAATCATCATAAGGCCGGCATGGTTCTAAATTAAGGTCCTTGTCGACCACAGCATGGCCGACACGCTAGTGAACAAACACCTTTCCGACGGTTTAACATAAAATTGCCTGAACTCCTGATGCCTAAAAGTCATAAGGTCGGCATGGTAACAAAATTTCCACATTGCCGACCATATCATAGCCGGTATGCTAATGACAAAATACATTACCGGCGAATACACAAAAGAAAATGTTCTCCTGATGCCTAAAATCAGCATAAGGTCGGCATGGTAAGAAACTTCCCACCCTGCCGGCCAGGTTTAGTCGGCATATTGGGGAAAACAAACCTCGTCGGGGAATTCAAAAATTTTTTGCAAGTACAATTTCATTGATTGACTTGTACTTGGGCACTATAACGGCCAAATTTGGCCACCATCCTATAAATACACTACTTCTCTCTACAAAACAACATACAAATAGTTCCATATACTCTTCAAAGCTCATATCATCGTCATACACTCCATCTAACTCACCCGATAGCTCTCTACATGTAACAATGGCTTCATTTGATTCTAATGAAGATTTGGCAATCACCAAAGCTTGGTATGCGGAAAAACGACTTAGACGTCAATCCTCCGAAATGGTGGATTCCACAACCTTTTGGGCTAAGGTACACAACAAATTTAGCCAAGAGTTTGGGAATCCAAATACAAGAAGTGTTCAACAAGTGCACGATAGGAACCTTGTCATTGAAAAAGTGATACTTGCTTTTTTATCTCTCCAACCTCGGATTTTTAACACTCGCCCCTTCACCTTGTCCGTCGCACAATTTGTGATTATTTTTGTGGTTTGTTTTACGTAAACCATGTTGTTTTATCTTCCAATGAAACACCACTAACAAATGTAAGTTTTTTTTTGTAGCACGAAGTTGTGAAAGCGCGCTACTTGGAGGAAAATGGGGAAGCATTCGCTTTCGATGCAAGCTATCACTTCTTGGCTGAGAGAATCCCGGAGGATAACCCGGACTACTTGGATGTTGTATCGTCTTCGGAGGAGGAAGATTGATGGCTTTAGAAGTTTTTGTATAGGTTTTGTGGGTACCTCTATGTAAACCCTCACGAGACTATAACTCGTCCACTAGGGTCACCTAGGGGTTCAAAGGCTTGATGCACATGCTAATTGCATTCGTTTTTCCATCGACATTGAGTTGTATTTTATGTTTCAATAAATGTAGTAACAGAAATTGCATGAATAAAGTGAATTGCATCTATTAGAATTCAGTTTTTTTTGTGGGATAACCAAAGTCGGCAAGGTTATAAGATTACTACAATGCCGGCTAACTTCTAGCCGGCAAGGTAAGAAAGTTAATAAATGCCGACTAAAAAAAGCCAGCAAGGTAATAAATCAATACCATGACGACTACCTACGCATTTATAACAGTCTCCTGTGTGTCAAAAATATTACAGCCGGCATCTTCTTCATTCGTATACCTTGCCGACCGCACTAAGTCGGCAATTTCTTAATTCGTCAACCTTGACGGCCTAGTATGGTCGGCATGATCTTCATTAGTCGACCTTGCCGACCTTTCTTACTTTCAGAACTGAAAGTGTAGATTTTTTCTTTGATTTTGAGTATGATTTCATACAACAGATTTGCAATCACCTTTTAGAAGTGTTTCGGTTGTGTACTTCATTTTCGTTGCAAGAGATATTCTCAAAAAAAAAATTCTCATCAAAAATCATCTCACAAAAGTTCAATCAAAAACAAAATCTCATAACTTCAATTCCTAAGTTTTAATCTACTCAATCAATCTAAACTCAATTAATTAACCTAATCAGAATTTTTACTGTTAATTAAACAAGGGCATCTTAGCCATTTAGGAAATACAAGGTTAAGGGGTGGCTTGGTTTACTTCATAATGGCCAGATTTTGTCTCATTGGGTATACCCCAATTAATCTGGGTATACCCCAATCAAGCCAAGTATGAAATTTGGTATCTGTTTATATTTTTTTATCGTCATTTTATCATAATAAGAATATGTAAATTAAAATATCTAGTTGTTTGCGATGAAGAGTAACCAACATTTAGCTATTTGGTCATTCGCCATAGTTAAACATCAAGTGAATATCGATGTTTAAAATAGTGCATAGATGAGAGATAACTGGATACATAAATCATATATCCAGTATACCTTTTCTAACACTTTTTTCCTACGAAAAGAACCGAAGTTTTAGGTTTCTGTTTTTTTATTGAAAGCTTGCGTAAATTTTTTTACTAACTTGGCAATTTAAATCATGATAAAGCTCTAGTTTATAACAAAACGACTTATGTAATCATAGATTATGGTTGGGGTGAATGAGAAGACGATAATAGTCATGATGAACATCAAAAAGAAAAATGAGCGACCATGTGACTTTGTGGTTGATGATGAACTCCATGTCCCATATAGCAAAAAGTCTAATTCATATTCATTGAGTCATGTAGTTGATAATGTTCATGCATGGTGTTTCCTTTCTAGTACACTTAAAAAAAACAGAAGATTATTGCTATCAAAATACAACATGTTATGATGAATATATATATGAAAATGAGAGGATACTAAGTATACCACCAACTTCGTCGTTCGTGAACATGTATGGACAAACCTTGTACAATTAATATGTTTAAATCTTCGTACCACAAGAACTAATATTGACAAGATCTGTATAAAAGATTGTGAAAACAAAGAATCATTTAGATGATCCAATTGGTCTAGATACAAATCCACAAGATCAACCTAGAATAATTTCTTTAAAATTCAAGATGTTAATTCAGCAAGATAAAATCTTGTGTGATCCACATTCAAGATTTGAATTCAACAAGAGCAATAATGTGTTTGTTTTCTACTGACTCGGCCCCTGACAGATGATCAGACAGTTTGTTTTTTATTTTGAGTCAGATCTGACTCGCGATCCGAGTCAGACATAACCCCTGACTCGGACCCGTTTGAGTCAGGTAATAAAATACCTCTGACTCATGGGAACAAACCACTGACTCATATTTTTGAGTCAGATGAGTCAGATCTGTCTCAAAAAACAAACATATTGAGTCAGGTCTAGATGAGTCAGGTGATTTCAGTGAGATCCAGGCGAGTCATATCCAGATGAGTCAGGTGAGTCAGGAGAAAACAAACACACTCCAAGTCTTTTCAGATCTCTACTTACGAGCAGATATATCTAGGTTTAATAACATATCACCCGTGATATTTCAATATATGAATACAATATAATACATAAAGGAAATAATATAAGAGACCATAAATTTTATTAATGAGGAAAACTGCAACGCAACAAAAAACCTCAAGACCTCATCTAGCTTGAACACACACTATGTTAAGCCGCTACAGCCGCTTACAGCCACTAGCCTACTATCATACTTTGGATTGGAATGTGGTTGAGACCAGATATACCCTTTAAGATATTCAATTGCAGTTGTTCCCCTATATCTCTTGGCTCTCACAAGAACCTAGATAAGCACTTAATTTAAAAAAATCCCTAGTTGATGTCTTTTATAAGCCTAGTACTTGCTTCACAATCCTTCGTGAAGTCTAGTGCTACTATGCCTCTAACATAACACCTACTTGATTTACTTTGGATATTATAATCAAGATAATATAAATATTTCCACCCAACAATTAGGATTTATAAGTTCCGCAACCTAATTCTAGCTCATACGATATAATACAAGCTTAGATCATAATCTTGTGGAACTTACAAGGTATGGGAGGAAGAACTCCTTGTAGTTTCTTTCAATCTTATTCCTCAAGTTATAGTTCCATAATATCCTTAGAAGGAATTTGAAATAGCATGATAATCGAAATCATATACAAATTCAAAGATCTATCAAGTAAAAGATAGTTTGATCGGTGCTTCACCAATCCTAAATGAAGTATTGAAGTCATAACTAATGTAGTTAATATCAGATTTCGGTTTGTCTCGGCTGGGACCGAGACACCGGTATAAGGAAGATTCTCATTGAAATCTTGGTTCCAAATTTATACCTATATTATGTATATAAAATATTTTTCACAGGATTATATATATATATATATATATATATATATATATATATATTAAATTATATATAGTTATAATAAAAATAACGCAAATTTGAAAGAAAAAAAAGTATCTTTGATTGTGTTGAGCGAACACAAATGCAAACGTGAAGTATTAATATTTCTTGATATTACTCGTTACTAATGCGACAATCCATATTACAAGATTTTAGTCAAATGGCATGTGCTTAAGGGCAATCATGGTAATTCATTTTCAAACAAAAATCTTACAAACCCTAACTTATCTCACTAACAACATGTTTGTTTGCATCTGACTGGGCGTCTAGATATGAGTCTACGCCTGACTCGCCCCGAGTAATATGTCAGATCGTTTGATTTCCACATTTTATAAGCCCTGACTCATGATCTGACTCGTTACCAACCCTTGACTCACATCCCTTTCAGTTATTTAAGGAAATATCCCTGATTCAGGGCAAATAAAGACTAAAATATCTTTCTCTTATCAAAATAGAGAATGAAGAAGCCGTAAATTGAAGATAATACAAGTATTTCGTACTTAATGTTATTCTCCTCTTTCTTTTGTTCTGATTTTCTATTTCTAGTGGATTTTTTTTATGGTTTTAACAAGAAGAAAAAAAACAGTAAAGATCCTAGTTATTATTATCAATTCCATTTGTTTTTTTGGTGTTGTTTTAGTAATGGTCTTGAATGGATTGAAGAAATTTGTTTGCTTCGCTAAGGATTTAGGCAATTCCTGATTTTCACCGACTTTGAAGTTATTGTTTTCATACCTCTAACTATATGACATTCCTAAATAAAGTGAATCTTTATAAGAAAGGCAAGGGATTAGTGGGTGTATGTATATAGTAAGCCTCTGTGGTCTGGACAGTTTCATAATACTGTCAACACTCAGCAATATTGTACTTTTAAGCTTTCTCTTGATAGCTTATATTTACTTGTGTTTTGGTGGCAGATTGGCAATAGCTCTTACTCGTCATCACTAGATTCTAGTCACAATTTGGGTGGTAGCAGTTACCTTATATGCGGTGGTAGTAGTGGTTCTGGATAATATTATTTAGGTAAGTCGAGCTATTTTACATTATCGGTAGTGAACTACATATGCTGGACTCAATAACTTGAAATATGGAACTACACATGACGGACGCATAAATGATAAAGCATGATATCATCTTAGTAAAACTTATAGATAGTTGGCGATAATTGTGATCAACATAAATATTAATTGATTTTCTTTTGTCTAAATAGAATATACGACTGTTGTTACTAATCTGAGAAGAAGAAAGTCCTTTTTTGGCCATAAAATCAAACCAATGCAATTATATTTTTCATGCGGATTTGATTCTGAGGTTTGGAAAGTTAGGACTCAAGATATCGAATACATTTATAATCGGTTAATCTACAATAATAGTGAAAATGTTGATCCCTTAAATTCCTGAAATTTGGGGTTGAAAACTTTTCTATGCAAATAATCAAAATTTCCGAAAGTTAAAAAGATGATGATATCTTGAGGAGTTTATTCAAAAGAAAGTCCTCACAAGGAGGTAATATAGAGATACCAGGGAGAAAGATTAGGATGAACCCATTTACATCTAAATTGTGTTGTTGTTTACCCAGTCTATGTAGATCACAGTGTAATTCTAATGTTTTTGTTATATCCGACTACTTGTTCTTTTTTTTTTCTTCCTGGTTTCATGTCTCATGTATTTTCAAATTAATTCCAGTGATATTTGGTGTCCCGAAGTTCTCAGTCAGCTGAGTCAGGCCTGATTAAAAAAAACTAAATATTTTCGAAGTCAGACCTTAGTGACTCAGATTCAGACGAGTCATGTGATTTGACTCAGATCTAGACGAATCAAATCCTGGAGAGTTAGATCTATAAAAATTAAACAAACATGGTGTAAGTCACTTATCCTCCACTCCGTCTCTTTTACTCTCCCTCCTTCGCTTTTCTTTATCTTTCTCTTTGATAGCATACTAAAGACTCAATGTCGGTTTTCCTTTATTTTCTATTAGCAATAACTTCGCCGCATCTCTAAGATGTGGGTCTGTTCTTCGATTACTATATTTTGCTTTTGATATTCGCAAGAACATAATTTTATTGGTTTAATTTTATAGATTTAATTGATCATTGTTTGTATTTTAATTTAGTCAATGAAATTAAAATAAAACAAAAATCAACTGAGTCACACCGATTCTGGCCGAGATTTCCAGAATAATCTCATCGGGCAAAATTGTGAGATTCGTCTCGCTCCAAGAGCAATGCTCGAAATTTCACAGAGATCTCGGCTGGGACGGTCGAAATCGAATACATTGGTTGTAACTTGATTATATTTCTCTAGGAAACCTAGGTTTATGAAAGACGGCTCTTTGCAGCGACGAAGATGCACAATGTGCAGAGATTAAAAATCTTTTGTTGGAGAAAGTTATCTATTTATAATATAATGATGATTATGGCTTGGTTGTTATCATTACTTGTTTCCCCAAGTAGTTTGTGAACTAGTTATCGTATCACAAATTATTTTGGTCCCAGGTAATCTCAATACTGCTAATAATAAATTTTATTTTGGTCCCAAATAAACTTATTTCCACAATTAAAAATTATCCACAGTTGAGTAATTTCTTTGATGGAAGCTGCAGGAATTTTTAATCAAGTACTTTCTAAATAAAGATATTTATAGAGTTAGTTTCTACTCAATTAGGAAAATAATTGATTTACTCGTAATGCGAACCATGCACTATAGTCCGCGATCTAACCAATATAGTTTGCAAACACCAAGCAAGTTTATGAGTTCAGAAACCTCCAAATTTGACATGGTTCACGAACTGATAATAATGGTCGCGAACTCAAATATGTCTTTTGGTTTATATACAAAAATACTCAAAATTAACACGTTCCGAAACTTGCAAAATATGCTTCGCGAATTCAATTTATTTTGGAGTTAATAAAAACACCAAAGATTTGCACGGTTCGCGAACTAAATTATAATTTGGATCTTACAAAGTGAACTTAATATGCAACTTAGAGTTTTAGGAACTTCTTGCGAAACATAGTTTGTGTACAATTGGAGGTGTTCACAACCTCAAATGTAATAGGTCTTTTGAACTTTTCTTGCTTAATCAATCATAGTTTCAAAAACTGTCAAGTACAAGTTTGAATTCGAAACTTCACATGAAAATAGGACAAAGCTAATTCTGTGATAAGATTCTTATTTGCATGTCATCAATTACTAAACCCAACGATATTGTCTTGAAAAAAAGATAGGTAGAAAACAATGAGTCAGATAGGAAGTTGCTTTTCACTTACCTTACCTTTATTGATAAAGTTCGCGTTGATATCTTCATGTGATTTTCAGTGTTCAATCTTCGAAGGTATTTGATGAATTTTGAGACTCAACTACCTAATCTAATCCTAGCTGAAACTGACTTTAGTATACTTAAATCAAGAGTGCTGACATTGACAATAATCTTGACATACCAACACATTTGGGTTCAACCGAGCAGTGCTCTAACAATATATTATTTTCATCTCAGAGAAGCAACAGAGAGACAAACTCTTTATTGGCAGGAAAACATTTTTTACATCAGACAAGAATTGACAAACTCCATGACATGTCATTAACTAATAAAAATTTATGACAAACTCAAGTAATGTATATAATAGTTATAAAAGACTCACTTGCTATTTCTCCTAGTTGATGTACTTTAAAAGCCTAATAGTTGCTCCACGGTCCTTCATGAAGACTAGTGATACTCTGCCTCCAATATGCTACCTATTTGATTTCATTTCATATGTTATAAACAAGGTAATAAAAATATTTTTCCTCGATAATTAGGCTTTACACATTTCATGACAGAATTGATTCTAGCTCACATGATATACTATAACCTTAGATCATAATCTTGTGGAACTAACAAGGTCTGAAAGGAAGGACTCCTTGTAGTTTCTTTCAACTTACTCCTCAAGCTACAGTTCTAGAATGGCCTTAGAATAATACGATGATTAAGATTATATACCATATTCAAAGATCTATCAGGTAAAAGATATTTTTACTAATGCTTCACAAATCCCAAGTGAAGTCTTGAAGTCATAACGTAGTTATGTTTCTCGAGGAAATCTAGCTTTATGGACAAATATGCACAGTATGCAGGGGTTAACAATCTTTGTTGCAGAAACCCCTATATTTATATTGATAGATATTTGTCAAGATTCAAGCATCATTATCTGCATTTCTAAGTAAGTTCGTGAACTAGTTGCCGTGTCACAAATTAATTTGGTCCGAAGTAATCTCAATACTGCTTATAATAGCTTTTATTTTATCCCCAAGTAAAATTTTTTCCATAGTTATAATTTTTTGGCAGTAGAGTTCTTTCTTTTGATAGAAGCTTTAGGAGTTGCTAATCAAATACTTTCCAATGAAAGATACTTATAAAGTTAGTTTCTACTCAGGAAAAGAATTAACTTACTCGCAATAGAAAGGAATCAAGAATGGAAACCGTAAACATGCAAGAAGCTTGCCTTGTAATACAAAGAATAAAGCGCACACGTGTTTATCAATAAGGATCGTGTACTATAGTTCGCTATCTAACCAATACGGTCTGTGAACATCAAGCAACTAGGGTCCAGAAACCTCTAATTTTGATATGATTCACGAACTCAATGTGTTTTGGTTTATACGAAAATATTCAAAATTGACATGGTTCAAGAACTCACAAGATATGGTTAGCGAACTCAATCTATTTTGGAGTTAATAGAAACACTAAAATAATTGCAAGGTTCGCGAACTAAATCACAGTTTGAAGTTTGGAAACATTTAAGTTTTGCGTACTTCCCATACTTACAATTTCAGTTCATGAACACAATATACATCTTATATTTTTTAGGAACTTCTTGCGCAAACATAGTTTGTGAACAATTAGAGTTGTTTGCAACCTCAAATGTGATAGATTCTTTGAACTTTTCTCGCTCAATCATTTATAGTTCCGAAAATTGTCAAGAATAAGTTTGAACTCAAAACTTCCTATGATAATATCACAAAGCTAATTCTATGATAGGATTATTATTTGTATGTCATCAATTACTAAATCCAACAATATTGTCTCGAAAAAAATATAGGTAGAAAACAATGAGTCAAATGGGAACTCACTCTTCACTTACCTTTGTTGATGAAACTGACGTTGATGTTTTTGAATGATTTGTAGTCTTCAATCTTCGAGGGTATTCGATGAAGTTTGAGACTCAACTACCTATTTTAATCCTAGTCAGAAACGGACTTTAGTGGACTTAAACCAAGAGTGTTGGTCATCTAACATTTGAAAACAAGCTTGACATGCCAATATTTGTGGGTTCAACCGAGCAGTACTCTAACAATATAATATGTTCATCTCAGATAAGCTATAGAGAGATAAACTCTTTATTGGTAGGAAAACATTTTTACATCAGACAGGAATTGACAGACTCCACGACACGTCATTAACTAATAACAAAATATAATAGTAGTTGCGACAGACTTATTTGACACTCTTATCACACTTTTCATTCCCCTAGTTGATGTCCCTTACAATCCTAATAGTTGCTCGACAGTCCGAATAAAATAAGGCAGCAGAATCACGCCAGACTAAAAATACAAACACATTTTTTTAATCAGATCTTAATGAGTCAGATCCCGATGAGTTGGGTAATTTGAGTCAGATCGAGGGAAAAAATATAGGTTCTTATTCACCTTATCAATAATTGTAAGAATTTTGGAGGTCAATAAACGAAATTCAAAGCAACATATTACAATATGTTCAAATTTTTTACAGTTTCATGGGAAAACGTCAGCTAATATTTCTCATGACGAACATTGGACATATGGCCTTTTAAGTTCTAACAACATATTTTTATTGGTCTCCTAAGAGATAATTCCTTAGCCATTAACGAGTTGACAAGATATGTTTGAAAAAGCGGGGGTATAACAACCACACTCAATAATTCGTTCGACAATCTGTATGGACTAAACTCCAATGTAATTCTGAGATCATCAACTTAAAAGCGAGACTCAATCAAGAATTATATCAAAGAGTTTTTAAATTAATCTAATTGTGTTTCAAATGAATCTAATTGTGTTTCAAACAGAGTTGTTCAATTATGTTTCAATCAATCATGATAGATAATCAAATGAATCTAATTGTGTTTCAAATAGAGTTGTTCAATTGTTCACTATCTCACAAAAATATATATGAACAAATTGAAATGAAATCGGTTTGATTCGTAATCGTACAAAGTACTTATAAAAGAATCAATTCATGAACATTAAGCCACGGTTTGTAAAGTTATTTTGCATTCCTTAGATCATAAATATTTTAGTTCATAAGTATGATAATCATACATAATCGATAACCGATTTTAGAACTTCACCACTGTGTTCGCAAACTAGGTACGCGAACAACAGCTCCGGACCTTGGCCTAGTCAACCCGTTCGCAAACCCGGTTCGCGAACAACCGTTCTAGACCCAACTCAGGTAAAACCGTTCGCATACTAGGTACGCAAACAAGAGTTCCGGACCTGAATCAGCACAATACAGTTCGTATACTAGGTATGCATACCGTGTTATATCCAGACATAAGTAATCGTTCTAAACTCTCATATCAATCATTGAAACATCCTTGCAAAACGATAATAGTTGTCTCACACAAACCATTAGATTCAAGTAATTTTCAAGTGATCGAATGATCAATACGAAACTTCCTAAGCTAACATCAAATAACTGTCTCACACAAACCATATAAGATGTTCAAAGTAATTTTCACAGATCGTCTTTTGACATAATGTTTAGTTTCCAACAAAAAGATTGTTTCCAACTAAACTCGTCAAGAATATTATGATGAACATAGCTAAAGTAAAAAGCTCCGATAAATAGATAAGCGAGATAAAATCGGCTCGAAACATCAAATGTGTATAATGTAAAAGTCTATATAGCTATACGACTTAGTCTCATTAAAAATAGAATATAATATACTTCTGAGTGATAAATATGTTTAGTCTCCACATATCTTTTGTTGATGAAGTTCCTCCAAGCTCCTCAGTAGATCTTCGTCTTCAATTAGTGAACGCCGTGAAGTCTAAAGCTCAACTACAAATCTATCCTAATCCAAGACATAGCTATAAGTAGACTATAAATCAAGTATATAGTTTTGATCAACTAAACTTGAAAAACAAGCTTGAGATAGCAATGCTTGCGAGTTCGACCGAGCAGTGCTCTAACAATGTTCAGCTACCATCTAACTATCCCTATCTTCTGTAAACGGATTAATTCCAACTTTCATTTCAAATGCTTTTTTATTTTTATTTTTATTTTTAAAGAAAATGTTTCGCTATTGGTTAGTCTTTCTGCTTCAATTTTCAGTTGCGCTTCTATCAAAATTAATTAGATCGGGCACCTTCACTTCTCTATGAATACCATAACATATTACCTTCCTTCTTCAGTTTCCAATATGAAAAGGTTATATCTAGTATAATCCTTGCTCGACAACGAATTCCAAGGATGCATCTCGATTCGATTTGCGGATAAATTATTTCCCTTCAACAACATGATAATATATCTCAAAATAACATAATCGTAGAATAGATCAACACTGCAGGGTAAATTCAAATTCCAGACGGTGAGTTTGCAGTTTCAATCTTACAATATGAATGGGAAAACACCTGATTTCATGGAAAAAAATTTCCATTTTGAGTTGAAGAAAGGATTGTTGTTATACGAAGACTGCACCGATATATGGCCCACAAGGCCCTTTAGACACCGGTGACGTGGCTACAATAATTTTTTTACATTCTCTTTAGCTATTCAAATATATTCATAACATATGAGATACTCGGTAACTAATATGGACAGAGACAACAAGGTCTAAGTATAAAAACTAAGATACACAAAATATAAAAGATACAAACAAAAAGATATCAAATTTTAGACAAACCTCAATTATTTCATCACTCCTGTTAGTTCCAATAATTTTCAAATGAATTTCATATTTCTTTTTCACTATGATTCCGGATTTCAAAAAAAATAATGTATTAATTTTAATAATGATCAACCTTATATCAATAGTGTATTTTAAAACAGTTACCACTGAAAGCAGGTATTCCAGATTCGAGGAGGAGGAAGAAGATGATGTGTTTCCTATTCCATATTGTAATTAACTGAGGTATTTTTAATTAAATTGACCTAAATTTCCGGTTTAATTAATCATGATGAATTTTGGGTGGAAAATAGTATAATATGTACAGTTCACAAACACAAACCAAACCCTTAATTTGTCATTCATATCTCTCTATTACTATTTTTATCTTGTCTTCTTTATACTCCCTCTGTTTCAAAAAGACCGTCCTCTATTCCATTTCCGTCAGTTTCAAAATTGTGTCCAATTTCTGTTTATAGGCGTATTTTCAATGAACTCTCTATTATAGCCTTTAGTTTTTTATATTCATAAAGGTATATTAATGGGACCTAATGTAAAATATTAAAGAAATTTGTATAATGAAGGAAACAAATATATCCTTCATTCCTTTTAAAAGACAATATATTTAGCTCCAAGAATTAAATTCCCTTAAGAGTTTATACTCCATAAATTTGATATCGTTTAATTTTCCATTTTTATTTCCTATTTATAATCCTCTTAACAATTTTAGACAGTTTTTAATAATTGCATTTTTATTAACATAAAATAGGTAAAGAATTAAGGATAATCAAGTAAAGTATTATGGTCTCCATAATATTTTGACAAAATCAAAGGACTGTCTTTTTGAAACGGAGGGAGTATCAAAGATCATTATTACTCACCAACGCCTAAGAAGGCTAACAATAATATCGCACCATATTTTTCTAATACCAATGATGATAATAGTGATTAGGTAAGCTTTTTTCTATCTGTGTTGGGATACCAACACCAGTTATAATTAGTATTTTAGCTAGTTCAGTAATTTTATAATTCCACTTATCAAGTTTTAGTTTCAGAGGATTTAATTTATGTTCCAGTATTTTTTATGAATATGATTTTATATGTTGTCTTATAAATACACTTTTGTTAATGCCTTTTTATTCATTCAATTATTCCAATTAAGCTTTGTTTATTTGAGGTGGTTGATCCTCAATCAAAGGATCAGTATTATCTACTTCCAGTTTTAGGATCTGTTCAAATTGATCCTATCAGTATAGTTCACGGTTTAGTAGAGTTTATTATGTTTAGTGGTTTATTAACGATGGAAAACTAAATATATTTCATGTTTGGATTGTTCTTCACAAGACGAAAGTAATTTTATACCACTTCTAGATGTTACGTGAATCTGTAATTAATTACTTTACATGTATTTGGTTTGATTATGCGATATTTGTTTTAATAGACATGTTTACTTAACAACATTTTTAGAAGAAATATAATGAGATGTCTTCAAACAGGAGGCTCAAACTTAAAGTGAGAGAGCTTAAATTTCCTCCAATAATTAAAAAAATCAAAAAACGCTGGTGCAGCTAATTCAATGAGAAACATGTGCATTAATTTGCTTTATACTCCAAAAGTAAAAGACAATCTTGACCCAAGGTTAGCTAAATCGGTGTATGCTGATGTATTGTGGCGCAAAATGATGAACTTTATGAATCCATATGTATGCAACCCTGAGTTTTATAATTTCTCTGTAATTTATTATGATCTTTTAAAAAGCATAAGAATTCACTTGATTCAACATGAAAAATATTATGATTTTTTAGAAAATTATAATAATTTACAATGAAATAATAAAACTCAGGGCTACATATATATGGATTCCTAAAGTTCATCATTTTACGGCACAAAACATCAACATGCACCGTTTTAGCCATCCTTGGGGGAAGATCGTCTCCTTCTTTAGGATACAAAGCAAATTAATGTATATGTTTCTCATTGCATCAGTTGCACACGTGGTTTTTGACTTGCTTACAATTTGGGGAAATTTAGGCTCTCCCACTCTACCTTTGAACCTGATGTTTATTGCCTCCAAAGATTGAAAATTCATATATGGAAGGTCTCCCATTATCTTTCTTATAGCATTGTTATTAAGTAAACATGTATACTAAATAATCAAACCAAGTACACATAAAATAATTAATTACGGACTTACGTAATATCTAGAATCGACTTAGAAGTACCTTCATCTCGTGAATAACAATCCAAACATGCAAAACATTTTTATTTAGTAATTAATCGTAAATAAACCCCTAAATAAATATAATAAACTTTACTAGTACCACTGTGCTTAACAATACAAAATAAAATCGTATAGTAATCAACAGATCTTAAAACTATGAGCATATAGTGCTGATCCTTTGGTTGGAGAATAACCACCTCAAATTAGCAAAGTTTAATTGGAATAATTGGACTAATAAATACGTATTAACAAAAAACAAATTATAGCACACGAACAAATACTGGAATATAAACTAAATACTACTAAACCAAAACTACTAAGATAAGTAGAATTATAAAAATTACTCAACTAGCTAGAGTCCTTATTGTAAACGGCGTTGATATCCTAACACGGACAAAAAAAAGACTTAGCTAAACACGATCATTATCATTACTATAAGACAAATATGGTGTGATATTATTTTCATCCTTCTTAGACACAGGTAGGTAGTAGTGATCTTTTTGATGGAAGATGGAAAGAAGACAAGGTAAAAAAAAAAATCAGAGATACGAGTAATATATGAATGGTTTAAGGTTTAGTTTGTGCTTATGTAAAATCAATTAAGATTTCTTAAGTTTCTAAAATAACAATACACATGGAATTACAAGGTAGTAGTGATCTTTTTGATGGGAAGAAGACAAGGCAAAAAAGAAAGGAAAAAGAAAAAAACAGAAATACGAGTAATATATGAGTGATTTAGGGTTTAGTTTGTACTTATGTAAAAGAAATTAAGAATTCTTAAGTTTCTAAAATAACAATGCACATGGAATTACTATTTAAGAATCATCGCCCAACTTATAGAGTTAGGATCAGCAAAAGTAGCTATTAACGTATAGATGCGAGAATCAATTATAGGCTAAGAAGATATGTTTCATATAACCTGTCAAACCTAAAAATTGACTTTACTTTATAATTGAGAAAATATGATCTTGATCACAAAAATATTTAAGAAAACCAATTTCATAAAACTATACATTAAAATAATACTAAAATATCAGATGCATAATTAAATTCATTATCACCAAAAGAGAAACTAATAAAATTATATTAATTTCCCAAATTAGTTTTACTATTATATTATTATTGCAAATCAAGGAAGTGAGAGCAAGATTAATGTACCAGCAAAGTAAGCCATATCATAAATTTTTATACATCATTATCATAATCAATCCTCTACCGGAACAAAGTTATCGTAATCGCAAGAGCCAAACAAATTCTACTATGCAGTATGTTTCAAAAAAATAGGTTGGTTTCCTAATTGGGAAAGTCAAATATTATTTTAGTTTGTTGGGACCACTTTTCTCTTAACTTCTTTTGATGACAAGTGTCATATGCACCATTTCACTTTACTTCTTTTGCTGACAAGTGTCATGGGGACCATTACACTTCACTTCTTTTATTGACAAGTGTCATGAAGACCACTTTCAATGATTAGTTCACTTAATTTTCTCTAAAAACAAAATCAACCTATTAAAAAGGAACGGAGGGAACAGTGCATATCAATTACCTGCGCACATCCATCCATGTAAAACACGTTAGCATAGAAGCACTTAATCATGTGCCGATGTAAAAGACAAATGATAAAATAATCTTAAGGAAATAACACGTGATAGGCTAAATAAAATGGTTTTGAAATTTCAATTGCACATCAAATGAACATCTGGTTGATAAGGCAACGGCACAAGCCTGTTTTCGCCTGCAGCAATGGAAATATTACTTAGATTGACAGGGAAGAACGAGCAAAGCCTCGCAATCCAAATGTCGTAATCCCACCAAAACACCAACTTAGCACTCCCCTGTTACGTTTCTTAGCTCACAAATTTTCTCAAGATTTTTCTCACCGATTTTCTTCCACAAATTTTTCCCACAAAACATAAGATTTAGCTCTTTATTTGTAGTATTTCTCTTCAATTAGGACCCTAGGATTAAATGATTCTGATCCAACGATTCGTGTTAAAAACCTATAAATCCTATAACCAAATAAGTCATTATTATTTCCATTAAACAAAAATTTTAAAAACTGATGTCATTTAATCTAAGATTCTAACAGCATCTCCAACGGAAGGTGTATCTTGTTTTCTTAAGTGACACATAGGATTTTAGACCTCCGTTTGGCATAAATCCATCTCCAACAGTAGGGTTTTACAAAGTAGAATGGATCAATTACTAAGTATGAAGGTGTTCAAGAAAGTGTTATCTACACCTCTGGCTCCACCTCCACATCATATTTTTTACTATATTTCTTAAAAAATTCTTTACTGTTGAAGATGGTTTTTTAAATGTGAGGTCCTATATTTACTTTACGTGGAGACCCCATAAATAAAAGGACTAAATTAAAAAGCCCCATAGGATTTTTTACACCTTCTGTTGGAGAAGTTTTAACTAATAAGGAAAAACTTGCGAGCAAATTAAACACCTTGCGATGAAATGACGACGACACTTCCATTTTAGATGGACGGTTAACATGGATTTACGAAATTATGAAATGGACTTGTTATGAGCCTAGTCTACTTGGGAAACTTGAACTAGGTAAATCTGGTGACCCTGTTATGTGCTACTAACTTGTGCTAGGTAAAATTTGGTGATCCTATTATAGCGCGTTTGGATACAAATCTGCTTTTGATTTTTTTTCTTCAGAAGTAGAAGTCAGAAGCAAAACTATTTTGCTTCACAAAAAGCTGACTTTTCTATTTCTAGAAGTCGTCCTGAAATATTATTGTCAAACTGACTTCTGACTTTTTGACTTACAGAAATCGAAAAACAACTTCCGAGTATGCATCCAAACGCGTATCAGTAAAGTGCTACGTATAGTTTTACAACGATTCTGCGCTGATCAGGGTTGTGTTCTGGGAAAAATCTCGTAAGACACGGATCCGGGAACCCCACCATAGAGAATTATAGCGGGTGTTATTTACGCCCTTGAAGCCCATCAGGACTGTGTTTTATCGGATTTTTTCCGGGATTACAGCCTCGGTATATTAATCATTTTCGTATGGTTTAGCATGGATAAACCTGAGTTGTTATTTCCTTTCCTCTCTTCTCTTTCCTCTCTTCCCTTTCTTATCTAAACGAAAACCCTACATGTTCTTTCCGCCTCCTGCTCAGATCGGCTCATTTGGAGCAGATCTGAGCAGCCTTATTTCCCTGTTTGTCGCCTGTCTTGTTTATGGGTTGATAATAACTTTCTTTTTCAGCTATGTATTGTTTTAATTTATGTTCGTAGTTTGGTTTTTGCTGTATTGCTATTTTGGTTATGTTTGTTTGTGTTTTGGTTTGTTTGTGACTCTATGATTGGGTTTCGATGAAAAATAGAGAATGTCAATTAGCATCAGTTTCAAATCCGATCTACAGGCAAAGTGCAGTTTCAGCATCAACTCCAGCGGCTTGGGTTACATCGGCGTTCTTCATCAGCTATGGATATCCCCTGGTTTTTCAATTAGGGTTTCTTCTTGATCTATTTTGAACTAGATCAATTTTTATTTCAGCTGTTAGAACTAATTTTAAGTCTAAGCTAAATATTTTCTTTCCCATTTTGGTCCCTGTAATATTTGGTCTTGTGACCCTTTCTTTGGATCTGTTCTCTAAGTGTGGTGTTTGGTTTCTGATGATTGTTTGCCAAAAGGCTAATGTTGGTATGCATCTTCTCCAGTGGGAAACAGAGTCTTGTCGTTGTCGGCGGACTTTCTTTGTACCCGTTAAAGAAGAGGAGTATCAAGATGAATCCTATGGTATCTTTTCCTTTGGAAGAGATTTCTATCAGATTATTTTAAAAATTATTGTTCTTTTGAGTTGTGAGTCATGTATCACCGATTTAAGTTCTCCCGTAAAGGCGGGTATTGTTATTCTATGGTTACGGTTTGATGGTTGGGTATGGATTTTGGATTCAAGATTCTGGTTTTCAGTTTGGAAATTATTTAACTTTGGACTCGGTTTGTTTTGGATTCCCTATGTAACATCGGGGTTTCCCTGTTTATTTATTAAAAAAAAAAAACATGGATGAACCTATGCTGGACCTAACTTTCAGAGTGTGATCAGATTGCTCATTAAATAAATAACGCGCGCGTTACAGCTCCGGGGCTGTCTACATCCATGTAAGAAAACTCCAACAAAATAAATGATGTAAAAAACCCCCAAAATTCCTAAACTGTCTGAAATACCCTTTATTGTTATTCGGCCAAAGCTAATAGAGCAAATAAACCCTACTCATTTTTTTGATACCGTCATTATCTTCTTCTAACTCTCTTTCCTAGTCTCTGAAACATAAGAAGAAATCAGATCTACTTCATCCGTCGCGAAAATCATCCTCCGATTTTTGATTTCCCTTCTTCTCTTCCTCAATGGTTACTTTCTTCAATCAATGAAACCAATTTTGACCTAAATCAGATCTACGAATTCTTCCTGTCTTCATACGTTGCGAAAATCACCCTTCTTCTGTTCTTCAATGATTACTTACTTCAACCAATGAAATCAATTCTGACCTAATCGTCTTAATTTTCTGACCTAAATCCTCTCAAACAAAAAAATAGTGAAGAAGCAAACTAAACAAGAGAAAAAGAGGGATGAAAAGTCAACGAAAACAGTGAAAAAAACTCCAAAGATAAGAATCGTATAAACTCTATGGTGATGGTGTTAATTTTTTTTGTCTTTTTTGATGAAATCACGTAGTCATTAATTCTGGTAGTTTTGATGAAACCAAAAATGGTTTCATCATTTTTCCCTTGTCGAACTTGGTTCCACCTGAACTGTTGGTGTGTTGATTAATTCTAGTAGTTTTGATGAAACCAAAAATGGTTTCACCATTTTTCCCTTGTCGAACTTGATTCCACCTGAACTGTTGGTGTGTTGATTAATTCTGGTGGTTTTGATGAAAACAAAAATGGTTTCATCATTTTTCTCTTGTCGAACTTGATTCCACCTGAACTGTTGGTGTGTTGATTAATTCTGGTGGTTTTGATGAAACCAAAAATGGTTTCATCATTTTTCTCTTGTCGAACTTGATTTCACCTGAACTGTTGGTGTGTTGATTAATTTTGGTGGTTTTGATGAAACCAATTTTGGTTCCATTATTTTCACTTTGTATAATTTGGTTCCACCAACACTCTGTTGGTGTGTTGATTAATTCTGGTTGTTTTGATGAAACCAAAAATGGTTTCATCATTGTTTCCCTATCGAATTTGGTTCCACCAATACTGGTTTGGTGTTGTTGGTTAACTCTGGTAGTTTTGATCAAACAAAAAATGGTTTCATCATTCTTCCCCTTTAGGTTCTACCAATATTGGTTCGGCAGTGTTAGTTTATTCTTGTTTTGGATGCTAAAATCATTTTTGTTATGCATGGAAAAGACGTGAAGATTCCCTTGTTGGTTCTACCAGTAATGTTTGTAATTTCATACCAACAATTTTCTTTTGCAAGTGCTAACCATTGAGAAATTTATTTTGTAATTTCAGGGTAGATTGTAGCCTTCGCGTTTGCTATTACATGAAGAGCTTCTTGAAGGGAAACATGAAGTCTCATGAATAAAATATTTTAGAAAAGGTGGAGAACATGGGAGCAAGGTTGTGTTACAAGATCCTGATGGACAAGACACTAAAAGAATTATAAACGAAGACATAAAAATTAGTGTACTGTCAACTAGTTGTAAACTTAAATGCTTATAATAGTTTAGAAAAGGTTTAAATGTTTTATGAATGGTTTCAGTTGGTGTACTGTCAACTAGTTGTAAACAATGTTTGTAATGGTTTCAATTATGTTTAACCCAAATCATATTGCCGCGGAATGTTATGTCTGTTTTTTGATGAAACCAAAAAGGTTTCCATCATATTTTGATTCCACTGTAGCAGTAAAATGATGAAACCAGAAAGGGATCCAATATTGCAGGTGAACCAAAAGGAAAAGGGTCGTATCACAGCTTGGTTTAAACTCAAAATTTTGATATATTTCAAGGCATGGAACATTTTCATGTTCCAGGGAAGAACTATAATTACAACCAAAAGTATTAGACAATAGCAAGAAACACACCAAGGATCGCTTTTTGGCGATAAATATTCGACACAATGGTTACAAGTCATGGCAATAATTCATAACACCCCCATCGCCGCCAGCACCACAACCACCACTACCATTACCTCCTCAACTAAAACTAGTTTCAACAAAAAATAATCCACTTGTGTCTCGCCATCAAAAATTGGTTTCATAGAGATCAATATTCAACGAAATGAAAAAAATACGATGAAACCTAATTAGGTTTCATCATTTTTCCATATATTTCCATTTCACCAACACAACTTCAATGATGAAACCAATACCGACAACTTCCAAGTTAGGCCAAAATAAACTAGGCAAAAATCAGGTGAAACCAAATTTTGGTTTCATCATAAACTTAATTTTCATCATTAAAATCTTTGGTTTCATGATAGAAAATAGGCAAGTTTATGATGAAACCGAATTAGTTTACTGTTTTCACCGACCAAAACTGTCAGAATATGATGAAACCAATTTTGGTTTCATCATAAATCTGTCATTTCCCCAACACAATATTGATTTCGACGATGAAGATGTACCATTATTTGCTGGTGATGAAACATCAGAAGGTAGTAGTGGTGGTGGTGATTGTAGAGGATTGAATGAGGAGACGGAGGTGTTGTTGGTAGCGGATCTGCAAGTACTAGTGTTGATTTTAGATGATAAAATGAGGAGGAGGTGTTGTTGGTGGCCGATTTGAAGGTATTGGTGGTGGTTTTAGATGATAGAAGGAGGAGGCAGAAGTAGTGTTGGTGGCGGATCTGACATGTGGTGGTGGGAAAAAACAAAAGTAAGAGGAGCGGTGTTGTTGATGAAAAATCAGAACGTAGAAAGAGAAGAAGGTGATGATGGGGTTAATGGAGGAGACGGTGGTGATGTTGGTGGCGGATCTGGACAGAGCGAGTGTTTTAATGCTGGCGAAGCTACTGTTGGTAATAGATATGAACATACAAGTAGAAAAAAGAATAAGCAGGTGCTCGTGGAAGAGAAGGAGGTGTTGTTGGTGACCGATCTGGACATAACAACTGGTTTGGTGGTGGCGGAGCTACTGTTGGTGATAGATTTGAACATAAAAGTAGCAGAAAATAAACAGAGGTTTCATGGAAGAGACGGAGGTGTTGCTGCTGGTGGTGATGAAGGTGTTGCTGCTGGTGTTCGTGGGGATCTATGTTTGTTGGTGCTAGTGATGATGGTGGTGGAGAGAAGGAGGTGGAAGAAAGAAGAAAGGAGAGAAGAAGAAGAAGAAATAAAGATAAAAAGGGTATGTTTGGGCTTTTTAAAAATAATAAAAACTAAATTTATTCATTATTATTTGATTTGGGGTTTTTGTGCCACTTTTTAATCAAATTGTTTTTATTTATTAAAAATAATATGACTGGATTTTTTGTATCACCAATTTGGTCACCTTGGTTTTTTAGAGCTTATTATATTAAATAAAAGGATATTTATATTTCAGGGTGTAAGATCTAACAACATCTGAAATCTAATTTGTTGTTAAACATCAATTTTAAGAGAACAAAATATCACCATTTCATGGGGTAATTGATTGCGATATTTGTTATCCATCTCTTTGAGAGATTGCCAGGAGAACGCTAGCAGATGACTTTATCAAAAAGCCGAAAAAATGCACCTCGGACTTATCTTATGAGTCTAATAATTATTTTTTTTAAGCATCTTATGAATCTAATGTAAGATGCTGCTGGGCCAAATTTTTTTGTTTTTTGTTTTTTTTTAAGCATGTCTCACGGTCTGAATGCTGCTGGGCCAAATTTTTATTAGCGAGAAAGTCCTGGTTTCTTGTGGTATTTCCAACCGGCAATACCTGATACACAAGGGAAATTATGGTTTGGGTACACATCAAGAGAGTTGTTGTAAGTGCACCCTGACGAGTAACTGAAAACACTTTCCCACAGCGTCACCTCTTACGTCTTTATTCCCCGTCCAACATGACGCCATGACGGTTGTTGTTTCAGTAAACATAGTGTCTTTTGAATTCCAGTATAGGGGACTGTAGAGTATCAAAGTACTTTTGAGCCACTTGGACTTTGTGATATCACTACCTTACGTTCTGTCGACAATATTTAATATGCTACCCCTACCAAGCAGCCGACATTTGTTCCTGTTATAATTTGATTTCCCCCGGACGGTGCTTGTACATCGCAATAACTATTGGCCAGGTACTCCTTACTCTCAATGTTGTTTTTGCAACTCCATGGATGAAGATGTGAATCAACTGCTGTTTCGTTGCATTTTTTCGAGAAGGGTCTGAAATTATTTCACATCAAAAATGAATCCAACACGGGCACATAAGCCACACTTTGATTCATTGCTTAGAATCAAGGGGAAGAAGATTGGAAGCAGAGTACTGCCGTCTGCAATTGTTTGGGCTCTTTGGACTTAAAGGAACAGGTTGATGACCAAGAGGAGCAGAGATCATGAACGAAACCAACAGGCTACCATACCAACGGGGATCTCTGCGGGAGGTTATATAACTTGACCGATGCATGTGAATCAGGTTGTTTGATTTTATTTTTTTCTTTCTTAATGACATTTGTCCCTTTTAGCCTCAAAAAAATAAAGTAAACTATTGGCCAAGTACGTGCAGGATGTACCCCAACGTGCATCAAATATCTATACTCGTACTCCATATTGACTGTCAAGAAAACTTGTCGTTTTCTGCTATACTTGGCCTAGATGAAAAACAACACCAGATTTTAGCAGTGTTCATCATAAGCAAAAGCACATATGAATATACCAAAGACTGGCATCCAGTCTTTGACATTGCAAGCATCATCTACAAAAACATCACAACGAAAACTTGTTTATCATAAGCATCCGTTTCATACACTAGACTAGACTTGGACTGATATCCACTATTAGCATTTCAAGCATCATCTACCAAACAAATATCAGCACAAGAATATGCTAGATTTATATCATATAATCATATGATGGCAGATGAGTCTTGAGGAAGAACCGTAAAAAGCAGAATTCATGACATCTAATTAAGAACCAATCAAAATAAGCCAAAAAAAACTACATCTAACTAAGAAATTCTCTAGACCAGGATTAACAGAATTTTCCTTCATCTGTATCGTCAGGAATGAGAGGGATTTACACATATTTCCTGCCTTGAAAGAACAACCAATCGTGCCAGTGCTAGTACACACTACTTTCAAGCACTGGGCTACTGCCATGAAAGAGAACTAGGAATACTGCTGTTACACACTAATTTCGGGCAAGTGGGGAAACCTACATTTTCATGTAGTTTTACAAGTGTGGATATAAATATCAACACTTGTTGTGGTAACAACAGTAGAAGACACATCAGATCGAAAAATATACGATAACAATGATTGCAAACAATATAGTGGTTAATTGAAGATAACCGTCAAGCTGAAATGAGTTAACCACTCAATCTCCTCTTTGGATGCAAATGAGGATTGTTTCTATTCTCTGGAAAAATTTACAACTTAAACCACCAATATATATATATATATATATATATTAATTCATAAAAAGAACCTCTAACTGAAGTCATCTTTTACAGATTAGCCTTGTTAGTATAGAGCAACAAATCTTCTAAAGAGGATGAAGCAATTTCACGCAGACCTATAAGCCAAAAGAGTAGGAGAACACATCTGAGAGAATTCACTATTTTGGAATGACCCTTGGTCACTCAACAGATTTACATGCTAATCATGTTTAGGATTCTTCTCATATAGAGATTGACAAAAGAGCTAGAATTCTAAATGAACTACAGTGAGCTTACTGATGATGCGGCACAACTGCAGGTTGAAATACCTGAGAGGATTCACACTTTTGTGATGGACCTTGGTCAGCGGATTAACATGACAATCTAGTTTACCACTCCTCATATAGAGATTGTCAAGAGCTAAGATTACAGAAGAGCTACTGCAAGCTACTTGGAAGCTCCATCTGCACGATACACTGTGACCTACAACTGTCCTGCTTTTCTATAGTAAGACCCTCTGAAGCTGGTAAAACAGTCATGTGCACTTCAAAAATAAAAAACTATCAGGTTACGAGCACACTGCACAGTGACATACAAGACAATCAATCATATTAACCCAAATCAGAGCAGCACAAACAACATGATGGTAAGAAAGCAGAACAGTGTGTCCTCATGTAATCTGTTTGCTAGTGCTGTCACCACCAAACCTTAGCACCGTAGATGATCAGATCCTAAGTGACGTACTCCTCAAATGCATTTTGAGGCCTGTGATTGTAGCATCAAGGTAGTGAACCCACCATATCCACATGAACAATGGTCTAAATGGCAAATAAGTGCTTCTGCGAGGCAGAAAGATTGAACAAAATTGACATGGCAGAAAAAGATCCACCAAATGCTAAGGCCTAAGATAAGCAGGACAACATTGCACTGCAGTTAAGTAAAATATCAGTGTTCACTCGACTGTCTATTACATGCATAGCATGACAATTGTTGAGTCATTTTAGCAAATGCTAAAACAATTGTTTATATTCGTTCATTTCTTTCGTATGAACCATGCAGACAACAACCAGATTTAAGACTTTCCATGCTAGGTGGCTTCATGGACATCATGTATCCTGCAGTGTATCAAGCAGACAGCAATAACCACCACCACATGAATGAGACACGGCAGCATTATTCAATCACATCAGCCAACGTGTATGCCAAACCAGCATGCCTTTTGAGGTCAAGGCCACTTCAGGACCATGAGCTAAATTTTCTCAACCATGAAGGACTTTAAGGCACTAGTTCCGTGATTATGGCAGACAACTACATAAAGGGTGCTGTTTCTGCTTCGACCTTGTGCCCAAAAATTCCTTTTGATACAAAGGCTAAACCCTAAGCCCATTGATGATCGTGTCATTATGTCCCCATAGTAACTTTAGGCCGTGCACATGGCTAACTCTTAGTGTACGAAATTGCAAAGTGCACTGGCAGAGAACAGTGTATTTAGACTTTCGACATGTAATGCCATTTTTGCTAACGGTACTTAGCGAACATTTAAGGGAGACTGCTTCCCCTGTCTAATGCATCCTAAACCTTAGTTTATCCAAATCAAAAGACTCCTCAGTCAACCTAGATTTATCCAAGCACCATACAAGTTAGCCTAATTCAACTCATAACACCACACACCAATATGATACAACCTTCTACAGCTAGCACAAATTGAAGTTTCCTATCTCATCATCTCCCAAAATTCTTATCCACCTCATGACCTCAATGCTACAACTCATCACTCCACATTTTAAACTTACATTGTTAAGGTATCACTAATCTGCAGCGATTAGTGATACCCCAAAAACGCAAGCGACTATACATCACAAGCTTTATGTGCATCTTATCTACCCTCTCTGCTGCTAAAATCCTAATGACACTCCCAAAGTTCCTCATCTACCATCCTCTGTCACTAGCATATTCAATGAGTCCACCACATGGTAAAAGGGAAGTAGAAACGTATACTGCCGCCTAACCTAAAAGTCTGAAATTAGAAAGACCATATCTAGAAACGTACTCAATCAGCAAATTCCTAATGGAAACCAAAGACCATTTCACTAAGCAAACTACACCGAAGTGGACTACGATATCTAGTTATGTACAACTTTGGTAGAACTGTAAACTTCAAAAAATAATCAACATGCTAAAGAGGAAAAAGAAAACCGCAAATGAAAGATTCCTACGTTGGTAATTGTGTTTTCTCAAGAGACTACTCAAGTAAGCCTTTAACTAAACCACGTTGGGATTTACCTTCTGATCAAATTTCAATCTTACTCAAAATCAATCACAATAAGCCAATTTATCAACACAAACCCTTTATAATTTACACATAGAATACAAACAATCACACAGAATGCTGAAACTTAAACATTCAAAAACAAATAAAAATAACATACTAAAATTTTCATTTTTGTCTAAATTTTACACTAGCATTAAACATCTTCAACATTTCATTAAAAAGAAACATAAAATTAAGTTCAAGAGATGCATGATCCAACAGTCAGAAGACCTTATTTGAGAAAACAACCATTATCAACATAAAATTCATCATGCCCAAAACTTAGGTCAATCTCAACACCTCAGCAGGAAGAAACAAAAAAGACAACAAGAAATGGGTAAACCCTAAGATTAATTACCCATATCATAAGATCATTCAGAATCGTCAGCCGTAAGAGGGATCTGCTGGTTTTCAAGACGTTTTAGGGCTTCTTTGTGCGCCCAGGTTTCGATTGTAAGATCAGGTTTAGCATTAAGACCAACACCAAGAATTACAACAGTGAGAAAACCAGTTATGTAATAAGGAAGTTCCCAATCTTCCCACTTTCTTGACTGACCTGATTCAAGAGGAGCTTCATTAAAGAGATAACCATTTGGTCGTTCTTGGTGACCAGGAGTTGACCATCGACTCGGTCCTTCACCACCACCTCTTGTTCTCAGTGATGATTTGATACGATTCCTGAGCATTCCAGCTCCGGTAGCAATGGATTTTGGCAATGACATTTTTGGTGGTCGAAGTTGCAGAGAGAGAGAGAGAGAGAGGAAAGAAGGTTAGAGTTATACTGTATGTAGATTTACGATTTGTTTTGAGAGAAATGGGTACTTATGTCATTTAAGGTTTGGTTCTGGTTTCTACACTGCCATTATGAAGTGAACACATCCGGATATTGATATTAATTCGGGAGCATCACTCACGCTTCTATTTCCACACTATCTCACACTTTAATGTATTTTTTCTCCTTAAAAATCATAAACCGCGTCGAATTAAAGCTGATATTTTCGGAATATATTACTCATGTATAGATTTAAGTTCCTACTAAAAACGAGCACATCTCGAAAATTACAACACCAACATCTACTATTTTAAAAATTAGTCGTCGAAACTAACGTATTTTCAACTGTTAAAATTAAGATCGATAAATTGCGAGATTTGATATTTCAAAAAATATGTTCATTTTTGGTAGGCATGTGGAGCTTTGCAAGAATATTAAGATTTCTTTAGAAAAAAAATCGGTCAAAATGTGAGTGATAGGATAACAGATTGATAAAGTGATCTTTATTAAGTGTTTTTGATAAAAGAAACAGATACAGAAGAGGAGAGTATTTATACAGACAATATAACAAAACTGGATAGATTATGTTATGATAGACAGTATACTCTCTTTGACATAGACACATATGACTCGCATAGACTTTGTCTCACACACTTTTACATACTCTGTCTCACAATCCCCCTCAAGCTTATATTGTTGCAAACATACAGTCTTGTTAGTCAAAGATAGAAAAATAGGAAGAGACAGACATTTAGTGAATATGTCAGCTACTTTTTCTGCAGAAACAACATAGTTAATCTTGATGAAACCAGAGCTCACCAATTCTCTTATAAAATGGTAGTCAATCTCCACATGTTTAATTCTTGCATGAAAGACAGGGTTGCAAGCTAATATCTTTGCTGAAGTATTGTCACAGTATAACTTACAAGGCTTATGTATTGAAATACTCAGTTCATCCAGCAAGAAAGAAATCCAGACAACTTCAGCAGCTGCAACAACCATTGATTTGTATTCTGCCTCAGCTGATGACTTTGAAATTATAGGTTGTTTCTTTGAAGACCAAGAAACAATAGAAGACCCTAAAAAGGTGCGGAACCCTGAAGTAGACCTTCTGGTGTCAGGACATCCTGCCCGGCTAGAGTCTGAGTAAGCAATGACTGAAGAAACATCACCTACAGTAAGTGTAATGCCTGAGCCAATAATACCCTTTAAGTATCTTTAAATCCTCTTTGCTAAAAAGAGATGTTATAAAATAGGAGCATGCATGAATTGTGACACATAATTGATTGCAAAGAAAATATATAGCCTTGTCATAGTCAAGTATTTCAATCCACCCACCATACTTCTATAACTTGTTGCATCAGTTAGTGGAACACCTGTTGAAACTGACAGTCTTGGCACATGAAGAACTGGAGTGTTGTTGGCTTACGATGAACCACATCAAACTTTATCAACATATCAATTGTATACTTTTTCTGTGATAAAAGTAGTTTCTTCAAGTCATCTATAAAAGTTGTGAAAAGCGGGGGTCTAACAACCACACCCAATATTTCGTTCGAAAATCTGAATGGACTAACTCCAATGTACTTTCAAGAGAATCAACTAGACAGTCAGACTCAATCTTTAGAAAAGTATATCAAAGAGTTATATCTCAATTTCTCAATTCAATCCGCAATCAAACAAATAGGAATTTGCGAGCCCGGTTGAATAAGAGAAATAACTTGGACGATATCACAAACCAATATCCAACTGTCGATCAATTCAATCAACAACCCAAAGGCCGAATTCAAGAACTGATTGAACTTAACGCACAACCTGTGATATTTCTATTATATAACAAAATATAGTGCGAAAAGAAATAAAACAGACACCGGAAATTTTGTTAACGATGAAACTGAAAATGCAGAAAAACCCCGGGACCTAGTCCAGCTTTAAACACCACATTGTATTAAGCCGCTACGGACACTAGCCTACTACCAATAACTTCGGACTGGAATTTAGTTGAGCCCTAACCAATCTCACATTGATCAAGGTACAATTGCGCTCCTTACATCTCTGAACCCCGACAGGATTCTACGCACTTGATTCCCTTAGATGATTTCACCCACAACTAAGAGTTGCTACGACCCAAAGTCGAAGACTTGATAAACCAATCTGTCTCACATAGAAAAATCTATTGATATAGATAAATCTGTCTCCCACAAAAATACCTATGAGTTTTGTTCTGTCTTATGATAAATCAAGGTGCACAGGAACCAATTGATAAACCAGACTTATATTCCCGAAGAACAACCTAGTATTATCAATCACCTCACAATAATCTTAATCGTATGGAAGCAAAACAAGATGTTCTGGAATCACAAACGATGATACGAAGATGTTTGTGACTACTTTTAATCTTACCTATCGGAGATAAATCTCAAACAAATCTTAGAAAAGTTAGTACTCAATCACGATAGTATAAGTAAGATCAGAATATGCAACTACAGAGAAAATAGTTGGGTATGGCTTCATGATCCCAATGAAGTCTTCAAGTCGTTAACCTACATGGTTTTGGAATAAACCTAAAGGAAAATCGACTCTAGTCGCAACTAGTATCACACATGAGGTGTGGGGATTAGGTTTCCCAATTGCTAGAGTTATCCTTTATATAGTCTTCAAATCAGGGTTTGCAATCAATGTTACCTTGGTAACCAAGCATTCAATATTCACCGTTAGGTGAAAACCTGATTAGACTCAAGCTAATATCTTTCAACCGTTAGATCAAACTTAGCTTGTTACACACAAATGAAATGTACCTCCATTTAGATATGCATAACCATACCTAACCGTGTACACCGGGTTGGTTCAACAATAGTTAACCGAAGTTATCCATATGAACACTTTCATATCAACCTTATTCATCTTAATCAAAACTAGTTCAAATGAATCAAATGAAACTAGTTATAGAGTTGATCAATTCCTATATTTTCATAGAAGTATACAAGAACACAATTGAAACAAAATCGGTTTGCTTCACTCGAATCAATTCATGAACATTAGAGCCACGGTTTGCAAAAGATTTCATTCCTTATTATATAAATATATTGGTTCATGACACAACCGATTCTAGAACATAACCCACTCAAGTATACAAACGGGTACGCATACTTAAGTAGCTAGACTTGGACTGTGTCCGACAGTCCGCAAACGGGTACGCATACTATCACACATCATAAACATCAGTTGAATATGGGTACGCATACTATCACACATCATAAACATCAGTTGAATTAGTACGCGTACGGGTACGCATACAATAGTTCCCGGACTTCAACTGAGTTCGCCAGTACGCGTACGGGTACGCATACCAAGGCTCTCGGGCTTTACCTGACCTCGGCAGTACGCATACGGGTATGCATACTATACCGGTCTTGGATCAACATATATGCAAGTACGCATACTATGTCTACAATCCAATTATGGTTAAGTGTTATAAACTCTATTTCAATCATTGAAACATTCTTAGAGGATGACCATAGTTGTTTTCAAAAACTATTAGCATCAAAACTATTTTCAAGTGATTGACATATCAGTAAGAAATATTCCGAGTCTACATCAAATGAAATGTTACAAAGCGATTTTTATATGATCATCTTTTGACTTTCGTCAAGAACATATGATGAACTTGGTTAAAGCGAAAAAGCTTACCAACACATACTTCGAGAAATACATAAGCGAGTTAAACTAAGCTCGAAATATCAAATGTGTATAATCAAATATTATATAGTTATACGACTTTTGTCTCAATATAGGAGATAGAGTAGAAATAGGCTTTCCGAGTGATAAATGAGTTTCAGTATCCACATACCTTTTATTGATGAAGTTCCACAAGCTCTCCTTAGTAGTTCTTCGTCTTCAACTGATGAACGTCGTGAAGACTAAATCTCAACTACAAAAACTATCCTAGTCCGAGACATAACTGAAAAAGTGGGGGCACAACAACCTCACCCAATTCACTAGCAATCTGTATGGACTAACTCCAATATACTTTCAAGATAATCAACGAGACTCAATCTTAATAAAGTATATCAAAGAGTTATATCTCTCTTTCTTGATTCAATACTTACTCACGCAAATAGAAATACGCGAGTCTAATTGAATACAAGAGAAATCACTTGAACGGTACCAAAGGCCAATGTTCAAGTATCAATCAATGTAAATCAACAACCAAAGGTTGGATATTCTAGTTGATTGATTCAAACGCACAACCTGTGATATTTCAATTATATAACAAAATATAATGCGGAAAAGAAATACCACATACACCAGAAGTTTTGTTAACAAGGAAACCGCAAATGCAAAAAAAACCCGGGACCTAGTCCAGATTGAACACACACTGTATTAATCCGCTATAGACACTAGCCTACTACAAACTAACTTCGGTCTGGACTGTAATTGAACCCCAATCAATCTTACACTGATCCAAAGTACAGTTATGCTACTACGTCTCTGATCCCAGCAGGATACTACGCACTTGATTCCCTTAGCTGATCTCACCCACAACTAAGAGTTGCTACGACCCAAAGTCGAAAACTTTAATAAACAAATCTGTATCACACAGAAAAGTCTACGGTAATAGATAAATCTATCTCCCACAGAAATACCTACGAGTTTTGTTCCGTGTTTTGATGAATCAAGGTGAACAAGAACCAATTGATAAACCAGACTTATATTCCCAAAGAACAACTCAGTATTATCAATCACCTCACAATAATCTTAATCAATGTGGCGAAAGAAGATATTGTGGAATCAAAAACTATGAGACAAATATGTTTGTGATTACTTTTATATCTTGCCTATCGGATATATCAATCTCAAGCTAATCGTTACGATTGTACTCAACACGATAGAATCAGCAAGATCAGATCACACAACTACAAGAAAGTAGTATCAGTCTGGCTTCACAATCCCAATGAAGTATTCAAGTCGTTAACCTATAGGGTCTCGAAGAAACCTAAGGTTAAAGGACAATCGACTCTAGCTAATACAACTAGTATCACATAGGAGGTGCGGGGATTAGGTTTCCCAGTTGCTAGAGTTCTCCCTTATATAGTCTTTCAAATCAGGGTTTCCAATCAATGTTAGCTTAGTAACAAAGCATTCAATATTCACCGTTAGATGAAAACCTGATTAAATTCAAGCTAATATCTTTCAACCGTTAGATCGAAAACTTAGCTTGTTACATACAAATGAAATACACGATTTTAGGTTTGTGTAACCGTACCCAAACATGTACATTCGTTGGTTCAACAGTAATTAACCAAATGGTTAGCCATATGAGCACTTTCATATCAACCATATTCTTCTTCACCATAACTAGTTCAAATGACTCAAATGAACTAGTTAGAGAGTTGTTCAATTGCTTAGATCTTATAGAAGTATACAAGACACAATCGAAGCAAAAACGATTTGATTCACTCAAATCGATTCATGAACTTTATAGGCACGGTTTGCAAACTTGCATTCCTTAGTTTATATAAGTATAAGTTCACGAATAATCATTTCTAGAAATAACCAACTTAAGTACGCGGACTTAAGTACCCGGAATAAGTTTGTCAATAATTCACAAACTCCAGCAGATTTTCTCGGGACGAGAACCTCCGACAGTTCGCGGACTGGGTTCGCAGACTGGGTTCACGGACTCTGTTCTGGTTTTCCTGATCAACAAAGTACGCATACTTTGGTTCAAGGAATAAAGACTTATACATATATGTGTTACCACACAATTTTTATATCCAACAACGGTTATATATTCTAAACTCTCATTTCAATCATTGAAACATTCTTAGAGAACGTTATATAGTTGTTATTCACAAACCATTTTTCGTCAAAACCATTTTCAAGTGATTGAAACTTAACATGACTTTCATCACTAGGTAAAGATGAACTTGGCCAAAGCGAAAGCTTACTAACACATGTTTCGAGAAATAGATAAGCGAGATAAACTCGGCTCGAAATAGCAAATGTGTATAATCAAATTATATATAGCAAAATGACTTTTGTCTCAAGATAGGAGATAGAGTAGATAGATTTTTGAGTGATAGATAAGTTCAAGTCTGCACATACCTTTTAATCGATGAAGTTCCACCAGTTCCTTGAGTAGTTATTCGTCTTGTATGATGATCGCCATGGAGTTCTTGAGCTCAACTACACTTTCTATCCTAGTCCGAAACTTAGCTATAGTATACTAGAAATCAAGACTTATAGTTTTGATCACTAACATTGAAAAACATGCTTGAGATAAAAACACATGCGAGTTCGACCGAGCAGTGCTCTAACAATAACCATAAGTAGACTAGAAATCAAGACTTATAGTTTTGATCACTAAACTTGACAAACAAGCTTGAGATAGCAAAGCTTGCAAGTTTGACCGAGCAGTGCTCTAACAGGTTGCTTCAATACGCAGAAAGTAATGCAACACTCCTAAGTCTTTCATAGGATATATTTTTTTAAGAAATGAAATTACCTGAGAAGTCGAATCAGCTGAGGAACCAACCAATATGATATTATCGATATATTAACATGAGAACATCCATTGAGATGTCATGTTGATAAACAAACATGGAATGATCACAAGAGGATTTAAAAAATCCAAATTGAAATAATGTGTCACAAACTCTCAAACCATGCCCTTGGTACGTGTTTGAGTTCATATAAGCTTCAATTCAATTGAAAAACATAGTCTGGCTGGTCTGGATCTATAAATCCTTTTGGCTGCTCCATATACACATCTTAAGAAAGGAAGCCATGTAAAAAAGCATTGATCACATCTAGCTGTTTGATACAACACCTCCTAGAAAGGGAAATAGTAAGCACAATTCTTATTGTAGTTGCTTTAACCACATGACTAAAAGTTTCCAGGTAATCAATCCCATCTTTTTGACTACACCCTTTAGCCACAAGCCTAGATTTATACCTCTCTACTGTCCCATCAACATTTAATTTGATCTTATATACCCATTTATTACCTAGGACATTATAAGATGGATCTGGTATAACCAAAGTCCATGTACCATTTGCCTTATGAGCAATATGCTCATTTTTCATAGCCTCTACAAATTTTGGATCTTTTGAAATTGTCTTATAAGTCTTAGGTTCTTAAATAGAAGTTATTGAAGCAGTATAAGCTGCATGTGGAGGATACCTAACACTATTATGAGCAATAAAATCCTTATCCAATTGTTTTGGTTTTGAAACTCCAGCCGTTGATCTTGTCCTCATAATAGTTGAAGTTGTAGTATTTCAGAAACACTTGGAGCCATTTTAGAAGAATCATTGACACAGAACTAGTGATTAGCACATCATTCTTCTGATGTGGATGAGGACTTGAAACCCTATAGATAATTTCATTATCATCCAAGAAAGTCTTGAGCTTCCCTTTCACCAGTTCAAGAGCATTGTCATAATGAAAAAACTTGATTGAAATGTTGAGTACATTCTCAGAAGAATTCTTAAAATGCTGAAAACAAGAGAGACTTTCCGATCTACACTTCATGGGACATATCCAATGATATCTTGAGTAATTATCAATGAACACAATATAGTATCGAAAACCAAGTGAGCTTGCAACTGGTGCTGGTCCCCAAATATCTTAATGCACCAAATAAAGAGGTGAAGTAGTATTTCTCTTGGACAAGCTGAATGGAAGTCTATGATTCTTTCCCATTTGACAAGCCTCACAAAGACAAGAAGCATTCACCGAACTTAACTTTATAGAAGAACTAGAAGCAATCTTGTTCAATATCATATCAGAGGAATGTCCTAGTCTCTTGTGCCAAAGAGTATTGTCTGATGTTGTTGTTGAGGCAGCAAAAGCAAATCAAGTAAGACCATGCATTGGGTACAATTTATTATGAATCTTTCCTTCAGCCATCACATTTCTAGTTCTTGCACAATTAATCTCATATCCCCATTCAAAAAACTCAACTGAAACCCTGTTATCCTTAGTGAACTTAACAACAGACAATAAATTCTCCTTAATTGTGGGAACATACAAAACATCATCCAAATGGAACTGAGAGTTATTTGTATCAAGTATAATATTGCCAGATCTCTCAATAGAAAACATCGTCACATCACCAACCATAACCTTATCAAATCCATCATATATTGCAGATCAACTAAAAAATCTTTGTTTTTAGTCATATGACTTGTTGCATCATAATCCGACAACCAAACATATGCAACATTAGGATCAGAAGTAGTTCTAACTGAATTTGCTTGTATTGCAACAAATGCTTGTTGAATAAAATTTGAAGCAACATCAACATTATATGTAGAAGCATTATCGGA